>NW_015163619.1:1088587-1127784 GCF_001447785.1 Gekko japonicus
ATATATATATATTTAAAGACAAACATACACACACAAATCGGGGGGATTCCATTTCATCACATAAACAATCTAGTTAAGTATCTCATACAATGTCTAAATATCTATTTTCTATATTCCACCTTATTTTTATGTATGTTCTTTTACAATTGCTTTAGACTAAGATTTCTGTTTCTTTCAAGTTGGTTATATGTCAGTCAAATTTAATTATAAAGTTAGTCATTTGCAAAATCTTGAAAAAACTGTAGTCTCTCTTGTCCAAGGGGTTTTGACCTTCTTCTCTTAGATTCTTAATTCTGTGTCTTTCCCCCTTGTATGTAAGGAAAACAGCTTCTGAGAGTAGCCCTCTATATTCACTTCTTTGGATGTTTTGCTGTTCCATATTTTTTTTTCTTTTCTCTCTCTGAAGGAAAGTTTCTTTTGTTGCTGTGAAAGTTTCATCTCTTGTCATTCTCTCATAGGATCTGACATTCAGTTCTCCAAACATTTTGTTTCTTTTTGTATATGTATATGTTGACTTCATTCTGTAGGCCATGTCATTTTGCTTGCAGACATGTTCATCTGTGTTTTCCGACAATGCTCTGTTGATCTCTGTTGGGCAGAGCAAATAGTAGTAGGCACTGTAAGCACTGTGGGCAGTTCAAGCAGGGGAGGCAGAGATGGTAGGACGTCCACTGCTTCAAACAAAGGCCTGGCGGAACAGCTCCATTTTACAGGTCCTGTAGAACTGTAATAAGTCCCACAGAGCCCTGATTTCAAGGTTGAGATTGTTCCACCAGGCCAGGGCCAGGGCAGAAAAGGCCCTGTGTAGCCCAGAGGTGCTGCCTTACTCTCGAGTAACCCCAACAACGGGGCACTCCACTTCTGACCTGAACCAGAGACCCACAAACTCAGGCGAAAGAAGGCACTCTTGGCCTGAAACACAGTTAGCCACACCTCTGCAAAAGGGTTCAATTTCAGGTTGCACAAGGCAGCCCTTGAAGCCATCTCTGGCCTTCCCCCTCCACCCAGAAAGGATTGCATATGAAACAATGCCAAGTTTAACCAGGTACAGTATCTAGATTTCTAAAGCTATTCAGTAGCCACCTGGCAAACAGCCCTTCTGTCTCCAGAACTTCACATAGCCCTTTTGTGTGATACCTATGTTTATGTGAAAATCCTTTGCCTCCAAAACTGTCCTTCCTGATCCATCCCTCAGGATACCGCCCTGAGTCTGCTCCAGTGGGGAGGGCAGAATATAAATAAAATAAATAAAATACTGAGATAAACCAATCAAACATTCAAATTATTAACAATATTCCTGATGCTAATCAGGAACCAGTTTCCTACCTTTTGTGTAAAGCTGGGAACCTATTCAACCTGCCTTGGCAAGACCATCGATAGTCATCATACCCATTCAGTCGGCTCCAGTAGAACCATCCAGTACTTGGCTAATCTCATCAACGCTGCTGTGAATTCATACTCTGCCCCTCTATAACCTCATTGGTCACACCTAGGTTTTGTTCCTTCTGGTGTTACACCCCCTGGGACCCCTTATTGGTCCAAGTAATCTTTTGTCCTCATCTGAGACAAGCCCCTCAAGGCCTCCCATTGGTCCACATTGTTTTCCCATATCTATAACCACCAAAGCACATGGCCTGGACTGCGTATCTGCCCGGATGCCAACTGGCAGTTCACCCCCAAACTGTGTTTGGGCCATAATCTTTTCTCCATGGACCTCTGCACATCTGGACAGGTAGTATAACCCCATAACTGACCTTTCTATCCACTATCATCACCTCTGTTTTCTTAGTTCTTAATTGCTTGCTCGTTCTTGAATGCTTAGTGTGCTTGTAATTAGGGAACTTCTTCAATAAAAACTATTTGATTCACTCTTTAAATCTGGAGTCTTCCTACAGTACCAGACCTTGGTATAAACAGGTGTGCAATCCCTGGTACCCCTCTGCCCTCCCCTGCCGCATACCTAATTTCCCCCTACAACGAAGCAAGCCATTGGTGGTAACATCTGGCCCTGGTTGAGGCTAAGCAGATGTCTTCCGAGCTGGGGACTGCCAGGAGATGTTGCTCTGCAGAGTATAAGGCTCAACACGGCACACACAGGGAGAGACATTCCCAAAGGTATGTTGGTCCCTGGCCACATAGGGCTTTAAAGGTTAATACCATAACCTTGAACCGGATCCAGTACTCAAATAGAAGCCAGTAGAATTGGCACAACACCGGCTGAATGCACGCCTGTACAGATGTTGTCATCAGAAGGCATGCTGCCATATTTTGCACAAGCTGCAGTTTCCGGATCAGGCTCAAGGGCAGCCCCACATAGAGCAAATTACAGTAATCCAGCCTGCAGGTGACCATTGCATGGATCACTACAGATAAGTACTGGGGGGCAAGACAGGGAACCAGCTGCCTGACTACCAGCCAAAGATGGTAAAAGGCTGACCTGGCAACAGTGGTGACCTTGTCTTCCATGGAAAGCAAGGCATCCAGGATCACCCTGAGGCTCCTACCTTCAGCACTGGTGTCAGTGGCGACAACACCAAGAGTTGGAAGCCAGATCGCTAATCCTAGATCCCCATGGCTCATGTACAGGACCTTCATCTTCACTGGATTTAATTTCAGCCAACTGTGCTGTAGCCAACCAGCCATGACCTCCACTGCCCTGTCCAAAACATCTGGGGCAGAGTCCAGTCAGCTGCTCATCAGCAGATGAAGCTGGGTGTTATCAGCATACTGGTGACAACCCAGCCCAAACCCCCAGACCAGCTGGGCAAGGGGGCACATATTACAGGGTGGATTTGATTTAAACTGAACTGATTTAAATCACTAGTCAGTAAAAGTAGATTTAAATCATGGTTTTCTACATAAAGACTCATTCTTGCTGGTATAATCTTAATATTTACAACCAGATGAAGACTTCATTTTTAGAATAACAATTTGTCAGATAAGGTCACTCATATTTATCTTCTTGTTTGTTCATAATCTGGAAAAGAAAAACAAGCTTTCCTGCTTTCTCGGGTCCCAAACGATTTCTCAATTCAGAATGAATCAGTCCAAAAGAAGACAATATTCTTTCTACGCCAGCAGAAAAAGCTACTGCTGTTAAAAGTGAAATCCTTACTTCAACAGTCTCTAAATCCAAGTGCTTAAGTGACTTCCACCAGTGTGGATTCACACCTGGGTTTTCCAAATACTAATCCAACATTCTTAACAACACTCCCAACAACTTTATTAAAGCTGCAGGTGCTCTCCAGTGTGGTGTATAATAAATAACAGAAGCAGCACCCGCAGCTTTAAGAAACAAATACCTTCTCAGTGGCAACCACAAAAGTATTCCCAGCATGTGTTAGAAGCCCTCATTTTCAAGAACAGCTGTGCCAGAATTATGGCTTGCCCAAGGTCATCCAGCCAGGTGCAAGTGGAGGAAGAAGAAGAAGAGTTTGGATTTATACCCTGCCCTTCACTACCCAAAGGTGTCTCAGAGCGGCTTACAAACTCTTTCCCCCCTCCCCACAACAGACACCCTGTGAGGTAGGTGGGGCTGAGAAAACTCTTGACAGAAACTGCTCTTTTTCAAGGACAGCTCTTATCAGAACTACAGCTTGCCCAAGGTTATCCAGCTAGGTGCAAGTGGAGGAGTGGGGAATCAAACCCGGTTCTCCCAGATTAGAATCCGCGCACTTAACCGCTACGCCAAACTGGCTTTGCCCTACAAGACTGCTTTGCCCTCTTCACTGGGGTGAGGCCCGGAAGCAACCACAAGGTGACTTGCGACCACCCAACCTGCATGACTCACGCCAGGCCTGGTTGCTTGCTACTGTTCAACAGCAGCCACCCCACAAACACCAGTGTAGTATACTACTTAGAATTTCAGACTAGGATGATGTAAAGCTGCTTTGGGTGGAGAAAGGCGGGTTATAAATAAAATAAATAATGAATGTAACTGAAGATGAAGGCAAATAAAAGACTGATGGGTGGGGAGAAGGAAGCAGAGAAAGAATGACAGGAGAAGGAAAGAGGTGCCTCTTGTTCCATACTGAGCAAGGGGGCCCAGGTTAGCAGCCATCACCATGTAAAGGGCTCTATTCCCCCTAAGACAGAAGCAGCAGCTGCACTATTAAGAAAGGAGGCCTTAGTAGCCCTAATGGGGGTAAGCTATGCAGCCCCAACAACACTGCCAGCCTCCAAACCTTGACTTCTGTCAGTGAAAGCAAGGAGCTTTTCCAGGATAATTTTATCCTCCCCTGCTCCCCTCCCTCCTGTCTTGGAAAGGGGAGTCATTGCAGCCCAGGCCCAGCAGCAACTCCCAGGCAACTTACTACTATGCACTATATGCGATTAACTCAAGTGTGTTGATGGCTCAGAGAACTTAATGCCACACAACTCACCTGGGCCCAGCAGCAGCCTCCACATAATATGTGTGATTTGTGCTACAGTGACAGCTTTCTAAAAACCTGCACAGCCAATCAAACCTGTGATGGCCAATCAGAAGTCCTGCTGGGCAAAAGTTCCACCTGCCCCCACCTACTTGGTGGGTACCAGGGTTCCATGGTATATTTGGGTACAACATTGGGGACCCCGGGTTGGATGTCAGACTGGGAGACTCAGGCTGAAATCCCCATTCTGACATAGAATCACAGAGTGGGAAGGGGCCATACAGGCCCATCTAGTCCAACCCCCTGCTCAATGCAGAATCAGCCTAGAGCCTCCGTGCCAAGTGTTTGTCCAGCCACTGCTTAAAGACTGGAGGCTTGCTGGGTGACCTTGGGCCAGCCACTCTCTCAGCCTAATACTCCTCACAGGGTTGATGTCAGGATAAAACAGAGGAGAGGAAAATGATTTAAAGCTGCTTTGCACCCCAACTGAAAAATGAGTTATAAATGAGGTAAATAAATAATAAAGCTGAAGATGTGGGAGGGCAGATTTAAAAAGGTTGGTTGGCAAATGGGAAGGAGAGAAGGAAGCAGGGAAAGGGGAGAGGATATGAGTCACTATTGTTAAAGGGGAGAGGATTTGAGAGCTGCCAGGAGGACAGAAAGAGGACATAGCGTGGGGAAGGGAATACAGGAGACAATGAAGTGACCCCCAAAAGTTTTCGCAGGTTGCCCACTTGAGTATTTATATCTGCAGAACACCTTTCATTCAGGTCTTGAGTTTGTTTTGTAAACAAACATGTTCATTAGCATTGCAAATGGCAATAGTGAGGGATGAAATTATACTGAATACTGCCATACATGACTAAGCAGAGAGTCACGTTTATCTTGTGTGAGTGCAAACAAGTTCTCCCATCATTTCTGAGTATACCCTTAACACATGAAACATTTCTCCCTAAATCCACCAAGACAATCCAAATTCACACTTCCAGATACAGATGCTTTCTAATCCCAGAAATCTTTGAACATCATGTCCAAATTTGAACTACACATATTGATAAGCAAAGCAAAAATCGCTATGTATAATGTGAATGAGAACATTCTGCTTCTTACCTCTGATTGGGCTTAATAGAGTTAATTAAAGAAATATCTTAGGGAAGAGTTGCAGAAGTTCCTGTTAAAATAAGAATTGGCTAGGCAAGTGAAGCAGCAAGTAATTTTCATTAAAAATGCAAACCACTTTGCCACACCTAATATAAGCCACACCTATGTATCAAAAGTATTGAGTATTAAAAAATTGCATATGAAATGCTACTGCAGTTAGAAACAAAACCCTCAAAATCAAGAAGCACAACACAAACTGTGCTAAGCAGACACTTTGTAGTATGCTCTGTGATATAATACAATATGCCATAGTCAGTCTGACTGGTTTACCGACCAAAATATATACACCTAGTCAAGCAGCTCTATACACACACAATGAGCCAAACTCCTAATTGCCAACACAGGAGCTCTGACACTTCTCTAATGGGCCATCATCCAAGATTGGCCTGCACATCACAATCTCATAATATTGTAGCAACTGCATCCACTCACAAACTATTTTTTGCAGGACAAACGGTTCCTGGAGCAAGCTTAAAAGCTCCCCATTCTGATAAACTCTCTCTGTGTAACATTTGCTTATCCTCACCCTCCCACGAGACATTTTTTTGACCATGTTGCTTCTTGGTCACAAGTACTTGCTTCGCTAATTCTTTGTACTGCTCTGAAACATGCCTCCCCCCCCCAGCAGTAATCATTGTGTTCACTCATAGTTGACTACACTGTTCTCAGAGCCGCTCTTTATCTCTATGTTTTGCATTCCATTTCCATCATCCAGATACAATACTGAGTTCACCAAGAGTACATGGGCATATAATTCACAACTTTCCTCATCAAAGTATCTGAGCACCTGACCTTTCCCAGGCACCATGTGCAAGTATTCTAAAGGGAAAGTGATGAGTTAAACAAAAAGTAGGCTATCATTAATTGATATGACAGGGTACATATTGTGCAGTGAATAATGGAAGGAGAGTACAAATGTATCATAAGGAGGAACTTTCAGATCTTCCTCTACAGATGAAGGCCTGGGTTTCATGAGGATCATGGGGGCCTTTTCTAGATCCAACAGGCTTTATCAGTTGCACACCTCCTCAAGAAGCAAGATCTGGCTGTGGTTATGTATGTTCTGGATATCTCCAGATCAGAGTTCTGCAGAGACTTTGGGCAACACAAATTTCCAGTCCTTAAAAGATGTTCCCCACTTATGTATTTGTTTCCAAGCCTCATTCAAAGTGTTTGTTCTTGTATTTAAAGTTCTAAACAATTTAGGACAAACTTCCCCATAGGCAGGGTTGCCAATTTCAGTTTGGGGGCAATTCTTGGGGAAGGTGGGGTTTGGGGAGGGGGAGGAAGCTCAGAAGTGATGTCACTCTAGCACTTTGGTTCCTTTTAGACTACTATGGCCCCAGTCACACGGGCCGGATATCGCGGGGGGGAAGCGTGGCTGTTTGCCCCGGAGCGAACTATCGCGCGGCAGCCAGATCAAATGTCCCACCCGACGTCCCGCGGTTGGGGGGAGGTGCCGATCATACCTCACTCCTGCGGCGCGGCAAAGAAGTGGTACCGCGGGGGTTGTGTTATTTTTTTTTTTAACCCAAGTGTTCGCATGTGCCATTGGGTGCTTGTGCGCACCTGTGGAGACTTGACCCAAAAAACCAGTTTTCGCGATGGGACATGGGCGGGCACCGGATGCCATGAGCTAACACCGGAAATGTGATCTGACGACCGCCTTTGCCCCGCAGTTTCCGGAACCTAGTACCTAGGAGGTACTAGTTTTTTACAGCACATCTTCGGAGTGAAGCCTCGGGTGAGCCACGGGAGCTCTACGCTTCCCAGATGTGGTGGTCAGATCGCGCCCGGAAAATCCGCCTATCTTCCGTCTCTCTAGCGTGCCTAATGCTCCGTGTGACCGGGGCCACAGTATACCAAAGAGTCTGCCCTCCAAAAATGCCATTTCCTTTAGGGGAACTGATCTCAGTAGTCTGGAGATCAACTGTAATGCCAAGAAAAACCAGGCTCCAGACCTTGAAGCCCTGCCAGAGATCTAAGATATTTACATCAGGGCCCTGTTCCCAGCTCCCCACAACCACCATGAATGCCACAAAGAGCAGGGGGTATTTTTGTTGCAGTGCCTTGTCTGTGGAACTCCTTTCCCTTAGCTCTCCACCTAGCACCAAGCTTCTTAACTTTCAGTGCCAGGCCAAAGCTTTTTTATGTACTGAAGCATTTGGAAAAGGTTATTTTGGGGTGGCCTTCTTTAGCTCAGTCTTACTGTGTTGTTAGTTTAACTGGTTTTATCTGTTGGTTTGATGTGCACAGTTCCTGCATGCCGCTTTAACATCGCGGTTCTGAATTATTTTTAAATTATTGGGTTTAATTGTGAATTTTTGCCCCTCACTTCGCTTAACCTAAGAAATCACTGTTCCGGTTAACACTTAGTTAATATCCAGTTCTGGGCAAAACTGCAGATTAAAAGGCAAGTCAGTTAACAGTCTTCCTTTTATAACCAGTTAATCTCCCAAAATGAGTGTAAACTGTTCATCTCAAAATGTAAACATGATTTATGCAAATTATTTTTATCCCATTTTTCTCAGGGAACAGGGGCTCAGAGTATCTCACAACAAAATTCAAGAACCACAAACAAATCCATACACATGAAGCATCAAGATGATGTATCCTAGCGGAGGAGTGCTAATACAATCTACCCTAATGAACTAGAAACTTTGATTTTTTTAAAAAAATGTTTATTGAATTTTATGTTCCTGCACCCTATTGCAAATAGTTCTTTTATCTTGTTTTCCTAATGCAAGTTTCTTGCCTATGCAAGTTAAACAGCTGTAGTAATTATATTTACTGGGCAATTCATGTCAGTTACGTTAAAGTTGTCCTAATCAGAAGCTACACAACAAAAGCATATTTTTAAGAGCTACATTCAAGTCTTAGTCAAGTCTAAACACTCAAATCAAGTCTTTTCATTGAAAGAATATTCAAGTCAACACATCAACATTCCAAAGAACAATTGCATCATTTACAACTCGCCCAGCACCAAGAATTCTTAATCTTATTCTGCGAGCAGCCTTTTTAAGCAATGACAATGGTTAAAAGGAACATACATTGCAACTGACTTTTTCTAGACCAAAAGATTTTGCCACTTTCTTTGGTAGGAGAGCCTGATTAATTTGACAGATGTCATTTTGTTGAGGTCATAAAGCATGCACCAATACTTATATGATTCAGAGCTCATTTGTTCTCAGCCAAATCACTTGGCAGAATAGCAAGCAGAGTAACAAGCATTTCAGAAACATCAGAAAGTTACAGTCACTCCTCAATAATAAATACTGAAGAGATAAGAGGGGGGGGGACATGATTTTACCTTCTGAAATTTACTTTCCTTGTTTACAGAACAAAGCTTTGTACTCAGGCTGTATTGTAATACATACAAGAATGATGAACTACTTAGCTTGCTTGCCTAATCAACTAACTAACTCACGTGCATCAGCAGACGAAAGTGTACTTTGAAGAAGCTATTTGGATCTTGTTCAGAGTTTGTTCCCAGATAACAATGGGATTTGTTCCATAAAGTCAAGAGACTTTAAGCTTTTGTGTCCTGACTGTGCCACACATACACACACTCCATGCTGTCGTTCAAATTAATTTTGAAAATACAGATAATTTCAAAACCACTGTGTGACATGGCAGCAAGATCAACTTCTTTTCAAAAAATGAAAATCTACCGAGTAAGCCCCTTGTCATGACACTTAAGCAGCAAGTTGAATTTCTGCCCTTGATAGTAAAGGAGTATCACTGCTCAAATCAGTTTGCAACTGTAGCATTGTTATTTGTGTTCTCAAATGTACACGTTTATCACTGCAGGTTCTGCACATGACTACATTTACAAGGGAAGTGACCTCTGCAGATCTGCCACAGCTTTACAGGCCAACTGCATTCTGGCATTAGTCATGCTGGATTTATATATTACTCTAGCCAAGTGGCGGCCAAGAAAAGCTTTCATGTGGCAATAATACTGCAAAGAGGAGAGTGACAGAATATGCATACAATACAGGCCCCTGCATGAAATCTGACCTATGCAGGAAGAGCCTTCAAATTTCAGAAGTTAAAAGCCCATCATCATCACCACAAAGAACATGTTTTTCAGTAGCCGTCACATAGCTGTCAGGTTCCCAAGTATACAATTTAATACTGCAGCAGACTACAGGTTTCAGAACTGAAGACACAACAGTTGCTGAGTGCATATTCTAGGAGATACAGAACATTCTGTAGAGCTTTCAGGAGACCCAATGGAGTAAGAGCAGTTCAAAGCAAGCAACAGTTTTAAAAATGGACTTATCGTATACAAAGATACCTCAAAATAACCTTGATGTACTGGTAGATACAGTAATTCTAACTGGCAGTTCCTGGCACAAGCCAGAGCTCAAATGAGCATATGGAACTCCAAGATAAGGGCTTCTCCATTCAGTTCCATGCATGGAACTGACCCTTGCCAAGAAAAAAAACTGAGCCTCATCAGGAGATTGCTATGCATGCAAAGCTTTCTGCTGATCTAGCCATCTAACTGAAATGTACACAATATAAGAAATTAAGATATTATATATTGTAAAGGTAAAGGTTCCCATGCTCGAAAGCCAGTCGAATCCGACTCTAGGGTTGCGGTGCTCATCTCCGTTTCAAAGCCGAAGAGCCAGCGCTGTCCGAAGACGTTTCCGTGGTCATGTGGCCGGCATGACTAAACACCAAGGCGCACGGAACGTTGTTACCTTCCCACCAAAGTGGTAACTATTTATCTACTTGCAATTTCTTGCTTTCGAACTGCTAGGTTGGCAGGAGCTGGAACTAGAGACGGGAGCTCACTCCGTCATGCTGCAACTCGGGTCTCGAACTGCTGAACTACTGACCTTCCACAGCCTGCAGTTCAGCATCTTAACCACTTGAGCCACCGCAGTTCCTATTATATATTGTACTAGAGTGTTAAAATGAGGTTCAAAATATACCAGACTCACTACACGTACAACAAAGATCTTGCTTAAAATGCATTTAGCAAAAGCACCATCATAGCTCACATTGTTACAAACCATACCACAATGTTTCATTTGACCTGAACGCTGTATTTCATTGTGTTGGCGAAGACATAGTCCCAACTTCGTGTTTCCCAAAACATGGAATATGCACACACTTACAGGAAAGAATGAACATGTGGGTGGGTACACCTGATTTCCCCCCCCCCGATGCTTCTTGAAGCAGTTTTCCCCCCAGTGATGCTCACTTCTTGTTTCAGATTATTGCTAAAGAAAGACTCTTATTCCCTGAAAATTCCTCCAGTGCCGACATTAGCATTATGAGGGAAATATAGGATGGAAACCCCTTGGCTTCCCTCTTAATGCCAAATCTTGGCTACGTCTAAAAAAACCCAAAACCCTTTCCATTCTTGCTTACCACAACTAAATCCCTGCTTAATTATTACTAATTAATAAAAAATAATTTCAAATTTCTCATTCATATTATTGAAAGTGAAATACTTGCACATCCATTTTTCAAAGATAATCAACTCTTATCTTCAACTGATATTGCTCCTGCTGGGTGAAGGTCAATGAGAACAATAGTTTAATATAGAAACTGAGAACCTGCTCAGCCTTATCAATTTTTTTCCAGTTTGACACCAGACTGACAAGACAGCTGATGAGAACACAGCTATACAAAAGAATGCAGCTGACTAACATAGAGTACAGCTGCCAAAAGAGTAATGTTTAATAAAAGATCAGTGATGATTAATTCCAAAGATCCATTTGGCATCTTTAAGCAAAAGTTTCTTCCAAATGAACACAGTGAATACCTGCTATAGCAAAGCATGCATACACAGTCCTCCGGTACAGCCAATCTATCCCCCTGGCAGAAGACAAAGCAGTTTTACCCAATTTCCCCTTCTCCCTGTTATTACAGCTTTCCAGGGCATGTGACTTTTGTCCATTCAGGACCTGTAACCTCCAGCTTCACCTTTTTTGATGCTGGTGATTCAAAGGGATCTGCTAAGGGAAGGGGGACGCAGTGACACTTCATGTCTATGCAGACCAAGACTTTCTAGCTGGTGCCTCTCTGTTCCACAACAGTGCCCTTCTTCTAAATAAAAGGCAATCCATCAAAAACAGAAGAGTGACACAGCACATGCCACAGTGATGAAACACAGAAGGAAGAAGATACTAGAATTATTTTACAAACAGGTTTTTTGAAAATCATTAGCGAGTAGAAATGAGGCATCTCTTGGTTTCAACCGGAAGGTGTTCTTCACCAATGGTCTTTGGAGAAAGCCACATTAATTACCAATTGGTTCGAACTTTTACTCTCAGAAACAAATTCCATACTAATGTTTACTTAACATCTCAAAAGGAAACAGGATTGGTCACACCTGCATTTATTTACCTTCTCCAACTGAGCTCTATCTGAGCCAATTCGTAATTGTTAATTAACTGCATACAAATAAAGACCATTCCAGCCAATCTGCTTATGGTCACAATAAATGCACAATTATTCATTTGTTACTGGGGATCCAACCTTTTTCCCCTCTAAGGAGGTTTTTTGTTGCTGACAAAGGGTTGGATCCTACTGACATTCCTCTGATGGAAACATACTTTCCAGTCACCTCCACCACCACTACCCCTGTGGTCCTAGAAAGTCAGTGCTGCCTATGGGGAAGTTTGTCCTTACAGACAAAAAGCCTTGTGGATCAGAGGGGCTACAATGAAGAGGAGAATCAGATGAGATATCCCCCTTTTCTCTCAGCAGCATGCTGGTATAGGGTTGCCAGGTCCCTAACTTTTCCTGGTGAGGGGCTTCAGGCTCCTCTCTGGGATCTTCACACACGTGCACAAAGCACACACGCTGCAATGACATCAGCTGGAAATTATGTCATCACGCTAGGCATGTCGCAGGGCTGAATGCTAGAGTGCCCCCTGCCCAACATGTCTGGTGTAATAACATCAGCACTAGGTGATGTCGTTGCCCTGGGAACATTGGGCACAGTGAATCTCTTTGGGGGCGAGGATCCCCTGCTGGCCAGCTGGGGCCTGAAATTGGGGGAAGCCCTGCCCCCACTAGGGGGATGGCAACTCTATGTTGGTAAGATCCAACTCAATTCTGTTTGCCCACAATCTCTATTCTGTACCCATTTCCCATCTGCCTGCAGATCAATTGTGAGGGGGGGCGGCTCTAGCATTCGGCCAAAAACTCTATGGTCACCATAGAGTTTTTGGCTGAATGCTAGAGCGCCCCCGCCTGACGTGCCCACTATGATGACATCACCCAGAGGCACCCAGAGGAGGGAAGGGAGTGGTTTGACCACCACAGAGCAATCAATGAACAGTGGGGTAGAGGTAAGTGGGAGAACACAAAACAAAGAAAACCAACAAAAACATTGAAGAAATGCACACCCCATCAAGTTGTTGACCTTACTCTTTTATTTTTAAAAAACTATCTAATACCAATGTAAATATCCCCTTCTGTAATGGCAACATTGGTTATCACAAGGCCATTCCCCCCTCCCTTAAGATGATTCCCCTCCCCTATTTACATATTTGGAATCACAGTGGATTTGGGCACCATAAAACAGCTAATTCAAGCTGAGTAAAACTGAGAAGCAAGAAACACACTGGGCATTCCTAAAACTCTGTTCAGCATGGATCTCATTTTGAGATCTTAAAGAAATACCTCACAGTGGGAAAGTACCATGAATTCGCATTCAGTTTATAGGTGAAGTGGTTCTCAACTTAAACGTGTAGTATCAGTTTTGCCAGCTTTCATCTCTCAAAAATCTTCACAAAGCAAAGCACACACCTGAAGTAGGAGGGAAGGAGAAAACCTATTTGTTGAAAGCAAGTACTATCTCAATAACCGATAGCAAATTTTTAAAAACAAAGCCTGCCAAATGGGGGAAAATATGCATTCAAGCTCTAGCTAAGGGGAAAAACACTTATGCTATAAAAATGTTTTATACACAAGTTCCTTCAGAACATCCTATGAGAAAACACAGGACACATTTTATATTTCCAGTGCACCTGAAAAGCACTGACAGTGCAACTATGCTGTCCGTGAGAAAACACACTCACATATACTGTCAATACTGTCAATTCTGAAACAGAGCACAAAGTACTTTGCTACAAATACATCAGTTATGCTGATGAACTTGCACAAATAAAAAGCAGTGGTTATGTTTGCTGCATGTGTAGTTGTTGGGTAGCCATGTTGGTCTGAAGCAACAGAACGAAGTTTGAGTCCAGTGGCACCTTTAAGACCAACAAAGATTTATTCAAGGTATAACCTTACATTTGCACACACACTTGCACACATACAATGAAATGGAGATTGAGGAGCAGATGTGGCCTTAACTGTCGGCTGCTAAGAGTAATTAACTGAGACCATGCCATTACGCTTCATCTGTCTCCTCTCAAGTATGGAGGCGACCTTACAGCATCTTCTTCTTTGAAGTTGGGTGATAACTGTACACAGCCAATCATCCCACTTCAAAGAAGAATACGCTGTAAGTTTGCCTCCATGCTTGAGAGGAGATAGATGGAGCGTAATGGCAGGGTCTCAGTTAATTACTCTCAGTAGTCCACAGTTGAGGATACATCTGCTCATCAATCTCCGATTTCGACATATTTATTTTCTTCACTATGGTTCCCCCAGAATTAAACCCAAATAAATGGTAACCTAAGCTTGTTATTCCTGTTTGGTCCTTGCATCTATTAAATATCTTCATCATGCTGTACGCTAATTTGCTGCCCACCTATATGTATGGACTGGTAACTTCCATTTCATTATATCTGAAGAAGTGTGTGAGCACACAGAAGCTTAAACATCAAATAAACCTTCGTTGGTCTTAAAGGTGTCACTAGTGGACTCAAACTTTGTACCAGGGGAGAAACCCCTTTAAGCACCTCTTCCCTCCCTTCCGAGCTGATCATGTTTGCTTTTTCAAAAAAAAAAAAAAAAGATGTGGTCATTCCACAGCACTCTTTAATGGGCATATTTTCCACTTACGTCAGCATAGCATGCTGGGAACTGTCTCAATAGCAAAATTTACTGCTTTCACATAAAGTATGTCATCTGTAAACTTTCTCCAATCAGGTAAACCCAGGGATTCAACAAATTTATAAAGTGTTACACATTGAAAAATGAGCCACATCAAAGTTAGCCTGAATCTAACTGTACTTTATCTAGACACACAAAAAAGACTTCTAAAAGATATATCATTAAGAAAGTGGACCTTGTCCTTGTTATCAGCAATTGTGTTGACTGGTTTCTAAAATATCAGAAGAAAGCTTGCATCATCTATTCTCCAGCATCTCTTAAACAATAATTAATATTCTCAAAACAACTTCCACAGCCACCTAATTGCATTTTGCTGTACTGTTCAGCTTGTCACCACACTTAATAAAACTTGGCAGTCAAACATGCGAAGTATCTTCAGTTGTATCTGCTGAAATTGACAAATAAGGTTTCTACTTGCCCCAAATGGTAACCCCTGACAGCTGTACTCCTAATTTCAAAGTATGTTACCAATCTCACTGCAAGATCCCACACAGCATACTCAAATCCATATCAACATGGGTTAGCAAGCATCACATATAGCACTCAACCTGGGAACAGGGCACCAGGGAGGAAGAATTCACTTACAAGGGGGGATTCAAGTTTTTCAGATTCGGGTACAATAAAGCCAATTTTTTTCAGGATTCCCAAATATACCCAAATACCAATACCGGTATTCTATTGGTACCAGAAAATGTTCGGCTCCATTATATCCTATGGGGCCATTGTAGTCAATGGCAAAAATCTTCTAACAAGTATTCAGGGGGCAGGGGGGGAGGGGGTTTGAGGTAGAGGCACCAAATTTGTACTGTAGCTGCTAGAGCCTCTCCTCAAAAGACCCCCCAAGTTTGGAAAAGAATGGATTGGGGGTCCAATTCTAGGGGCATCCAAAGAGGGTGCCACCAATCCTCCATTGTTTCCTATAGGGATGGGGAAAAGGCAGGCAGCAGTGTCTCCCTGAGAAAGCCGACAACCCCCAAAAAAATTTTGGGTTTTTTCCCAGCATTCAGTATCTGGCAGCCAAATCAGTTCAGGGGATCTGATTTGGTATGCTGAATACCCGAAAAATGCTGGAAGTTTTTTTTCCCGGTTCAGCATTACCAAATGCACACCCCTAATGAGCACAGTAACTCACAGCCTACTTCCTATTCCAAGATCAAAGTTCCCAGCAAATCCTGCTCACATTGCCTCGTGGCATCCCTAGACCATACATAACTATTTGCTACCTTAAAAGTAATTTTTCTGGCCCCATCTCAGAATGTGCAGCTTCATTAATATACTTTTATGTTTGAAGGCTGCTGTCAGCCAAACTCACATGCTACATTTCTAGTGTCAAAAACAGAACCAACGATCAACCGAAGGTTATCTTCATATACTTAACTATTTTAACATCACCCTGTTGATCTCAAATGAAACTACAGCAATGTTACAGCGATTAACAAATCCATCCAACATGATGGACTCAATTTTCACTCCTCAAACACAACAAATGCATCTGATGTACTTGTAACTTTCAGCCAAACTGAAATATCATTAGTTATACTTTGTTCTTTACAGAGCATATCCTATGCAGTAAAAAGTACCTCTTCCACTCAAGAGCAGGCCATAAGACCACAATGAATAATTATTCAGAAGGCAGCCTATGAAAGTTTATGTTGCTATAACACTGATTTCCTATTTAAAAAACTTCAAAGCTCTTTTTACAGCAGGGGGGGCAGATATCAGAAGTGTGTACAGTTCAGTAAGATAGGTCTTCTGTGATGAACTACATTTAAAACATTTTCCTAATGCAGCAAAATCAGAGAAGGGAGGTGAATAGTTAACTCTGCTCTAGAATGTTGAGCTTGAGTGACAGAATGCTCCTTTTCTCTGACTGGCCAGTGCCAGCTGAGAGAAATATAAGATCAGCTGTGTGCTGACAACAGAGTTAATTCATTTTGAATTCAGCAGCAGTTGCTGAAACTTCAGCTAAAGGAGTAGATGCCTGAAGAGTCTGACTTGTATTCTGTCAGACAGGTTCACCTTTTGAATAAAGGGAGAGACTCCTAGTCTTAGCTGTGTTAAACATAACCTGAGAAAGAATTTATTTATTTATTTATTGGATTTATATCCTGCCCTCCCCAAAGGCTCAGGGCGGCTAACAAGGGCATAAGTGCCAGGTTAAAACAATAAAACAATATAGAATTACAGTAATACAATATAATACAATTAATAAAATATTGGTGCTCCAGCGCCCAGCCTGATACGGCCTCCAGCAGGGACGGCAGGCTATTGGCCAGTGCGTTAGGCGGTCGGTACACCAGCCAAATTGCCAAACTCTCCTCAGCCTCCAGCATCACACCGACACACTGTACGCCCACGATCTCCACAGCCGGGAGCGCCCTGAAGGAGTAAGCCTCCCAAATGAAAATAGCCACTCCTCGCCCCCCGCCGCCTAGTCCATGATTGGTGGAGGACCGAGAAACCAGGTGGGGCAAGCTGGGCGAGAACTACTGTCTCCCCCTCCCTCACCCAGGTCTCGGTCACGCATGCCAGGTCAGCCCATTGTTCCATTACAAAGTCCCGAAGGACTGTGGCTTTGTTGTTAGTAGACCTGGCATTGCACAACACCAATGATGGAGGGGGGTTCTCCATCTTAGCCCCACTGCCGGCCACCCTTGGGATGGGCCGCAGGCTGGAAGGGTGCCGAGCCATTCCATTTCTCCGCGTCCTTCCCTTAAAACCTTGCCTAGGCCCACCGCAATACTTCCCCCCTCCCCAAGAGCACCGGAATCTGCTGTCCAGGCATTTTCTGCACTGATCAATCTCCGCAAAGCTTCAGATCATCAGTGGGATGAATGACAGTAAGATCACAAGTTAACTCCTAAAGCAATAGACTAAACACTACCCACCCCACTGCTATCAAAGTACAATCAAGTGCCACAACAAAATACAATTTCCTGACCTAATGGTCAAACAGAGAACCTAATTACCCACACCCTTAATTCCCTGAGCAATTCAACACACAACCACACTCATTCAACTTGCAGCACACATCACTTCCCTTAGCAGACAAAACCACATGCACCCACCCCCACTACTTCAGCACTCACACAACTATAGCTAACACAAAGTGAAACGTCCATCTGCATCTACAGTTGTTCCAGGCAGGGGATGTCTTCTATCTCTTCCAGCCCTCGAAGGAATTCACCATACTTGCTACTAGAGGGCTTCGCTTGATTTCGAGTCCTCAGCTCTTCTCAGCTGCAATACAAGGGCCTTCCAGCTTTGCAGACCGATCTATCCGCCCAATCGTGGGGACCCGAGGCAGAAGGTTCGCAGTCCGGCCACAGGACCCGTCCCACGATGCCAATCCAGACAGAAGGACCCAACAAGTCAATGCTCTCCGTGTCCCCCAGTCGGCTCGGGCACCACGATCTCCGCGAGGCGACCACTCGCCGCCCAACCGGCAAAAGGGACCTACGAAAGGTAAAGATCCCCTCCTGGTCCCCTCGTTGCTGGCCTCCGCTCCATTGGCTCCTCCGTCGCCTGATGGTCCCACAGCCACCCCAGGCAAACAGGGTCCCGGGCACCGCACAGCCCTCCTGAGCGTTGTCCCGGAGAGCCCCGCGCTGCCCCAGAGCCCTCCAGCCGTGCCCACACTCTCGCCTCACCCCAATAGCGGCAAAGCAAGCGTCCACAAGGGCCTCCACGCCAAACTCCAGCCCCCCTCAGCTCTGGTGGTCCCCATTGGAGAGAAAGGTGAGGTATAACTGAGGTAAATAAAATAAAGTCATGACTAGATTATACACTAGAGAGGCTTCCACCCTCCCCCCAGTTTTCAAAATGATTGCTCGCCCTCCCTAGTATTAACCACAGTAAAGAAGCAAAGACCATTCCCTTGACAACACAATCATAGCGTAAAGTAGGTATGCATACCATTGCTTATGAGAAGTTAGTTTGCATCAATGAAATTATTCCCCATTAGGAAGGCTTTATATTTTTGTAACAATCATACTAAACTCTTCAGTTAATTACAATTTTTCCTTGTCTATTAGTTTGGCAGAAGGGAGGGAAAGCGTACCAGGATTTAACACAAAAGCAAAGAGATACACAGCACTGGCAGCTAGCTGCAGTAACACATGCAGAGTAGCTCCAAGTTAAAAGCTCTTTATTAAAAATGGATCTACATGTCATAGCTGCCATATAGAAGCTGCTTTCAATGACTGTGCAAACCAACTCCCACCACAACAGACCTTTCATGTACAGCAAGCTGACAATACCATTAGTGTTGCACAAATCTCTCACTCGCCTGCTCCAGCAAGAAGAAACTCTAACTGTGTGTAATCTACTGCAGTCTTTCATGAAGCGATGATGTTGAAAGGTAACTGAAGCAAGTATTAATGTCTTAGGCTTGGATTAATTACTTTTTCCCATGGTGATAAAAGCCATCCTAGTAAATACCATGCTAACAAAAGCAAGCCTCATACTGCATCCCAAGGGCCAGATAAACTCTCTCTCTGCAGTACTAGAGCAATGTTGTGCCAGCAAAATTAGTCATAATGGGCCGCCAGAATCTTTTAAAGGTAACTAGAGTTAATTTCCATGACTCCACACCATAGGCTCTGCATACCTATGTGTTCTGAAGCCCAAATTGCTGGGTCATGAGCTACCCTTTTTTAACACTTTGTGGAGAAACCTGGTCCTGTTGTGCATAAATGAAGAGCCTCCCTGCCTCTTTCTGCAGAGTTGCCAAGGAGCATGGAAGAGTCACTCACTGATGGACTTGGCTCTGCCCCTTGGTTTGCTCTTTCTGGTTCTCAGTTTGAGCTTCCTGTCTTTGGACTTCTTGGTTTGATGCCCACAGTTCTAGCCTTGAAACAACTGAGGTTATAACTGTCTTCCCTACAGCCTGTCATATGACTCAGACATCACACGACTCCCTGCCATGTGTTTGCAATTCCATGCTGCTACCTAGGGATTACAGATAGGTCCCAGGTCTAGAATGGCAGAAAGCCAGTGCTGTAGGGTGCACAAGTTTTTGAAGTAACACCACAAAATCAAGTCGCCAGCTTTAAAAAGCCCTAATGTACTTCAGCATACTGCCCATATGGTGTTGTCCTTCTTACTCCAGGCTCATAAAGTGAATCAAAAAAATGTGCAAAATGAAGATTCGAATTGGTATACTGAAATCATGCCAAGACAAAAACTTTTAACCACATAGTTTGCTTAGACTTTGCAGTATCCATATCATTTACACTTTATAATCGTTCAAATTGATTATTTTTAGGCTTCATCATAAACAAAGGAATCTACTGCAAACAGATGAGCCAAAACCACTTGATGTCTGCGATCAGACGTGCTGTTTGATCCGGTGTCATGGCTGTTCCCTTCCGGATTTAAAATGTACGTCCAGACAGCAACATCTGTCTTCCATTCCCCAGTCATGGGCACCCCGTTCTCACCTGTCTTTGAGCTGGAGTTATTTGGCACCAGGGAAAGTCCTGTCCTTTCTGGTATATGCAGTTTCACACCACCTTACTAATCAATCCATTGCTCTCTCAAGCCGCTTGGAAAGCCTGAACATTCCCTTCTAGTTTGATGCTTTTTTTTTTGAGGCAGTTAGCAAGGTGTGTATAACGGCATATTTGCACCGCTCCCACACACACACACACGCACACAGGAGCTTTTCAAAACTGTGTTTTCTTTTTTAAAAACTTCCAAAGAAAGATGTCTGTGTACTTTTTTCTGTGATCTCTGCCCACAAAGTGGGGAAGGGGTTAAAAAGATGAGTTTTTTCAGAGAGGGAGGGAGGCAGTCCGAGAACGATGCCCATGACTCCTACTTTGCTTCAAGCTTTTAAATAAAAATGCCGGCAGCACAAAGGATGAGACTTCTCTATTCTCTTCCCCCTGGCTTTGAAACATTTGAAAACTGAATTTATCAAAAGCAGTTTCAAAAACACTTCCTTCACACTGAACTACATATCCAAGCAGCCTTCTCCAGCAATCCCACTGGCCACCAGCTGCCACCATTCTGCCAAGAGTTTAAAGCACTGCTTCCCATGCGCACTTATGTGCATGCTCAAAAGACAAATAGTTTAAAAATACTGCCTGACTGCCCCACTCTGTGGCTGCTGCATCTGATCAATGAACTATGGGGGGAAAGTGCATTGAAGTGTGTTAAGCGGGAAGGTCTGATCAAAACCCTGTTACCAAAAAAAACCCCTGTATCAATTAGAAGTGGGGCCACACTGGATCAAACCGCACGTCTGACCACAGCCTAAGTCTTTTACAGATAAATATCAATCATTTCTACAACACAAGAGCTATTTCTTCTGTAACACTGTCCCCAGACAAAAGGTACTTAATGCTATATCTACAGCAGTTATGTATTTATTCTTATTTTACTGAACTTATTCATTGTGCATTCCCCCATATAGGACCCTCAAGCATCCTCTTGCACTGAGGAAAGATTCCCCCAAACATTCACGGTCACATCAATCCATATAAGCAGCACACATGGATATGACAATACATATCCTAGTGTGACAGAATGAGTGGAAGGGAAAGACAAGCAAAAGCCCATGCATTCCCCAGATGGCAACAAGTGGGCTGAATAAAACAATCCCAGTTAAATCAAACCACACACACCATGACTACTCAAGGATAAAAAGAGTGTAATTTATTTTTTATCCCTTTAAAAGACGACAGAGGAAACAAAATACTACACTCTCACCTGTCACACAACTCTGCACTCAGATGTATTACAAACATTCAAGTCACATAATTTATGGTGAAGCAATGGAAACATGGTACATGCTAAATACTGAGAATTACAGCATCCTCCCCAGGGCTCATTCTTGTAAACAATAAGTGCGACATGCTTTTGGCACTTTGAACAGCAGAGAAGAGCCATTGTATTTTACAGACAGACAGACAGAGAGCACAATGACTCTTCTCTGCTGTGTATATTCAGACACTGGAA
The DNA here is from genome assembly GCF_001447785.1 of Gekko japonicus. Taxonomy (NCBI): domain Eukaryota; kingdom Metazoa; phylum Chordata; class Lepidosauria; order Squamata; family Gekkonidae; genus Gekko; species Gekko japonicus. The sequence goes on from NW_015163619.1 coordinate 1,110,118, forward strand.
ACAGTCCTAATAATACCTAATAAAATACATTAAGTTTGATATTAAAATATGCACAGTGAAATCCTAAAGGAAAGTTATACCCTTCTAAGTCCACTGGCTTCAATGGAAGTAACTCTGCTTAGGATTGCACTAGTAGTGTGCCATGATAAATCTTCTTGCCATATCTTATGCAATTTAGACAGACAAGACCACAAATTTCTATAAGTATCACAGTAATATTTTCACTAAATTAACTGGAAACATCTCTGTTTAGATAAAATATTATCTCCCAAAAAAATCAGCAAAGGCCTTTCTCCTTGCAAAAACAGGTCCAGTCTGTCTTCCATCTTTCAGGCACTCTATTTCACTCGGTTTGGACAATCGAATATTCTAAAGCTCGGCCCACTTGTTTGCCTGTAAAGTTCACTAAAACATTTATGACAGTCTCAATACTCACTTGTGCATATTTTCCACTCCTATAATGATCATGATATAGTAGGAAATTCCACTTTGTATAACAAAATGTAAGGCATACCTAAGGGGGACAAAAATGTTAAATATTGTTAGTCCAACACCCCTAAGCAATAAAATATTGTCCTGCATAATTCATTCCTAAACCATAAAGTCGTCTTTATTCAATTAATTTCTACCAAGTCTGCATATAAAGTTTGCGGGGCTTCGAGGTGGTACCACAGAGCTCTGATTTCCCATAAGCCCCATGTTCACACAGTTTCAGTATTTGTAATATTTCAAATTATATCCTGGAAGCACTGCAACTACAACCAGTGGTATTCTGGAGAGCTCCATGGTACTGTATTATTTGAAACAAATGGTGTAAAGCCCGTGTAATATACTCCCCCATAATGCTCTTTGAAGAGTGTTTTTCTTATAAGAACATGAAAAAATGGGTATATCTCAATACATGCTATCCTTTCTTTTTAAAAAATCCTTTTTAGTGGAATTGCCATGATCAGAAGTTACCTGCAATTTAGCCAGTCAATTTTATCACTTCATTGAATTGCATGGAAGTTGGGGAGGCATGTGCAGTTTGATTTTTATTCAGTTAGTTATCTGCTGATCCCCAATTTCTCTCCCTCCACCCTCACTAGAACCCTGTCAAAGGTTGCGTGCATACCCTAGAGTGGTCCCTTTCCTATCGTATCCTTAAAACACAAAACAGAGTTGCCCTTATCTGTAACTGCTGTTCATCGAGTGGTCAGCTGTGCAGTCGCACATGGGTTCTGTGCACATGCTAGCCAGCCACAGAGAGGTTTTTGAAGCTCAGAAACACCTACTGGTGGCTCCACCCCCTCCCCCACACTGTCTTCCCGCCTTTTACAGCATAGTATAGAGACGCCAGAGCACCCTTACTCTCAGTTGCTTTCTGCCACCAGAGCAAGGAGAATTGTTGGATTTAAATAAGAGCTCACAGTGGAGCAGAGTGGTATAATTGCACAGGTGACCACTTGATAAGCAGCAGGTACAAGGAAGTGCAAACCTGTTTTCATCATTTTGGTACATATACATTCCTACACGGGAGAGCAGCCAGCTGACCCACCAGTCAGAGGAAGGTAGGTGTGAACTCTCAGGTGAATAGAGACTACAGGACCACTCTTCCAACTGCTGCATCTTTTCGTGGCATCTATGTCCATCAAGTAATATCTTGATGAAGACCACATTGCAGCCTTGCAAAAGGATTCGATGGAGAGACCATGGTGGAAAGCAGCTGAAGTGGACTGAACTCAAGTGAAGTGAGCATTCAGTTGTAGTGGGCAGTCAACTTGTGCCAATTTAAAGCATGAGGGGAAGTGGGGGGATGACAATTTTTATTCTGGTTGCTTGTCTGAGTGTTCACATTTGTGATGCACCTTCCTGGAAGGTGGTTCCAAGGTGCTCCATTCAGGGGGGCATGGGAGAGGAGCCCATAGTCTTTCCCGATTATTGCGTCAGACCTGAGATGGTCAGGTTTGGTCTCAGCACTGTAGGAACCAAGAAAGCTCAGATCCATCTGCTGGCAATAGAAGGAAACCTATTGTATGGGTTTTTCTCACAAGCAGCGCTGGACAAGGAGTTTTCGCAGAGCACCACCTTTAGGCAGGAAGCTCTATCATGCCTAGCTTTTGGACTGAACTGGTGACAAACAGAGCAGTGTGCGACATCATGCTCTTTGCCAAGCCACATAAGGCATTCATCATGGCTGTCACTGTGGAGAACTATGGATCCACACAATCTGCATTTTTTTTTTGAAGAGCACTTTTTGTGGCATATTCTAGACACTTGGCTCTAAGGAGGCAAAGGGTTGAGGTAGGTAGTTGTTGGCAGTAGAAGGCTGCTGAAACATAGCTTCAACAGAGGAACCTCTCTCCATAGTGGCAGAAAGTTAACTGAGGGAAGGGTGACTTGTCCCCTCTATATCACACTGTAAAAAGTGCGGAGACAGTGTGGGAGAGGGGACAGAGCACCAGGCATTTTTGAGCTTCAAAAAACTCTTCTTAGCAGGCCTGCACATGCACAGTACCCATGTGTGACCGCAACAATGGACACAGCAAGAACGACATTAAGTACATATTAAAAAGTTTAAGTCATTTGTATTGTCTGTACACAACCTGAGGACAAGTAACTAATGTGGATTTGATCAAGTTCTAATAAAACTCATCCTTTGGACTGCAAGGAGATCAAATCAGTCAATCCTAAAGGAAATCAAACCTGACTGTTCCCTGGAAGGCCAGATAATGAAGCTCAAATACTTTGGCCACCAAATGAGAAGGGAGCACTCACTGGAGAAGACCCTGATGCTGGGAAAGATTGAAGGTAACAGAAGAAGGGGACAGCAAAGGATGAGATGGTTAGACAGTGTTACCAATGCAACGAACATGAAATTAAGCAAACTCCAGAGGATGGCAGAAGACAGGTGGTCCATGGGTTCGCAAAGAGTCATATTCAACTGTGCGACTGAGAACAACAACAATTTGAAAAGACTTTGCACCAAACACAAGAAGCATCCTTACTGGTTAATAATGTCTAGCCAGTGGTGAGAAGGAACCTGAAAAAATTTGAGCTTCTAAGAGAAAGAGAGCAGCACCATACAACACAAGAATTTCTGGAATTCAATTGAAAACAGCCATCGGCTTTTATTGCCTGTCTTTATGATGAATCATTTCTACTGGCAATAAGAGTATTAGGGGACTTCACCTCCTGGGCGCCAATCAGCCAGTTAGACGTTCCTGCTTCTTAGCTACTGAATCCAGTCAGTATATTTTCTCACTAGTACTCTACAAACTCCTAGGCTTTGAAAGAAAGGGTAGATGATTCTGTCTCCTTTTCCTCAAAGGAGGGAGCCCCTGGGCTCCATTTTCACATTACCTAGATGGGTGTGAGAAGGGCTCCTCCCCCATTCTCACAAAAGACTTGTGGACCTACTGAAGAATGTTCATGGACCACCAGGGATTCCTGGACAAAGCAGCTACATTTTCAGATAGTACTCCATTTTTTAAAAAAAAAAATTTAATTTCTAGCCCACAAAAAAATACAAGGAAACGTAACTTTTCAGTTCTGTATTCACGGCTTTTTTCCAGCCTTTCCACATTGCTGAGATTAATGTATCTTCTGAAGCAACAGCAACATTAGGAATGCCACTCTGGAGAATAAATCACCATATTGATTATGTTATTGTGGCCTGCTCTGAGCAAGATTCAGCACCATCTGTCTGTAGCAGCTTAACAGGCTAACTTGTTTACTTGCTAGATGAGAGGTATACAACATAACTGTATGTTATGCAACATGCATATAAGAGATCCTCTCTCCCTTAGATACAGGCCCATAGCTGCAATGGGGCTTTGGGGGCTCTGCCCCCTTTCTTAAAGGCACAGCCCCACAAGAATTTCTCCTGTAAATGCTTTCCCCCCAATCATTTTAAAGCATTTTTAAAGGTGTGCTGTAGTTGACTAATTCCTGCACTGAACAAGGGGGTTGGAGTAAGTGACCTCTAGGATCCCTTCTAACTCTGTGTTAAGAAACTGGTCTCCTTTAAGAGAGTTTTTCTGCCTAAGTGTTAGCTTTCTTGACTATAGAAGTCATCACCCCCACGTGCCAGCTTCTTATCAGAACTGCTGCTTAGGTTGGTAGAAGTGATTAACTTGCAGCAGCTGACAACTGTCATCCAAAGTGGCTGACAGCTTGCCATTTAGAGATCTATCATGTTAACAGCTTTCTTTTGGCTAAATGGTTAATAACCTAAGGGTGATTGCCAGCATAAGAACACCTATGCAGAATAGAAGACTCAGAGAAAGAAGAGACTGCCTTGAAATATCTTCAACTTCCACCGTGCTGCCATGCTGCCAGAGACTCTGCTGACCAGGTATGACAGCTGAAAAAAAAATGCCAGCTGAGATGCCAGAGCTACTCACATGATTGGAAAAATAGTGAGTAGAATAGCCAGCTAGGTTTTTTGTTTTGGTTTGCATTCCTTGCTTTACTATATACATTATTTCCCCTATCTATGTGTTGTTTGTCCTTTGTTTTTTTATGTGTTTTTATACATGTTGGAGTTTACTGGGCAAACCCAGATAAGTATTTTCAGTGCCATGCCTATTATCTACCAGAAAATTTATTCTCTCTCCCCCCCACCACTTTCTCAACCTGCTATTGTCACACTCTGGGGCTAAGATTCGCAGAAGCCTCTAGTCTATGATTTGATTTTAAAAGGCTTGATTCCACAGCAGCTGAGTCATAATCCTCAGAATTCTGGCTTTTCTTTCTGCACTGAGAACTTCAGCCCCACCAGGGGGAAAAAAGCGTCTCACAAGCCACAAAATCCTGGATGGGCCTGCTTAGATAGGCAGAACTAGATCCTGTTGGCTTTTTTGAAGATGCAACAAGGAGAAAGGGAGTTATCTCTCAATTCTGTGCCTCATTGTAGTACCATCCTGTGTGACTTTGTGTCCACTTGGGCCCCACATAGCAGCTGTCTGTTCTGTGGCAATGAAAGATAGCCTTTAACTGCTTTTGTTACTTCCTTGTATTTTGTATCATTTATTACATTCTTTATTCTTTCCAAAATGTTTCAAGGTCTCCGTTATTGATTCCTATAACTGTTTCTGCTCTAATCCTCTTCCACTCATCGATCAGGCAGTCTGTGTAGACATCAAAAAACATAATCCTTGCCACTTACAGAAGTTTTGTTTCACTGTTGATAGCTTTGTGAGTTTTTGGATTTAAAAAAGGCACATCATGAAGGACACAGTCTCTCTTTTTGTTGCATTTCTCCTGGAGGTATTTCCTGGACACAATGAAGTGCTTCTGAACTTCTGACTTGAAGCTGAGGGCTTCAGCTTCTTTAACTTTTTTTAGCTTGCTCTGGACTTCTTTACTTATATAAATACTGTGAGGGTTTTTTTAGAGATCTGCTATCAAAGGAAAAGTCTTGATTTGTCTCAGGTTTGCAAACTCTATTATTAATTTTCCTCAAAAGTTTATCCAAATACTTGTACAGTACATGACTCATGGGAGTTTCTTTTTGGAAAATTTTAGCACTTGAGATGACGAAAAGAATTTCAGCTTTGAACAGAGGATTTTTAGAGTACGAAATGATTTTGTAGGACTGGTTTTTCATCAGTGATAACTTTTGCAGTGGTACAAATTCTAGAAAGTTTTTTTTTTTTAATGGGAGGCCATTGCTCAAGGAGTCAAACAGCTGCTGGTCCTAGTGTCAACCACCTTGAGGAGACATGTTTGATAAGGACTTTGGAAGGAAGCTGAAGATCATGTTGAATATTCTGAAAGTCTTTGAATGTTGCTGGGAACTCATGGAAAAAAATTGTAAACCAATACAACAAGTTCAGACACTGATTCCGCAAATTCATCCAGGCCCTTTTGAAACACATTGTGGAGATGGTGAAGGTTACAAGTTCCAATCTGCATGAGACCACAGCCTCTCAACACTTCAACTTCATCACTCATCAGCCTAAAAACCTTTTTGTTTACATTTGGTCCATCACTACCAAGTGCCACAAGTTTGAGTGGCAATAAATTACTGACATCAAGGGCTTCACTTAATTTCTTCTCCATGTCCTCTGCAGTTGCATAGCCAATTAAAAATCTCCTGATATACCTACTTTCCACCTTTTGAAATCTGTCAGACCAAAATCAAATTTTGATTAGCAGTTCTTTGTGCCCACCATCATCTGTTGTCTCATCAAAGCATAAGCTGAAATAAGAATTCCTCACATCATCCACTAGTTTATTCCAAAAATAAGGTCCAAGTGCATCTGATACAAGATATGCAACCTTGGCTACAAAAAAAGAAAGGGTAGTAAGATCTAGCCAAGGGAACCTAGTTTGAAATGTTTCTTTGAAACCAGAGCAAGATGCATAAGAGTAGTGACAAATAACAGATTTCATGGCCAGGATCACTTCTGCAGAAATTGAGGCATCTTTCTCACTTATCATCTTAAGAATTCCAACTGTAGACTGACCTGAATCAGGCCTACATTCTTCATTGCTTCTTGAAGTTTCTAAAGCTGGATTCTCTGATGATGAAGAAATAACTTCTGATGTCGAAGTTGAAGCCCTAAAGGGCGGAAACGCGTCAGGTCACTTGTTTTGGCCCATGTGTTCAGGTAACTTGCATTTTGTAACGAGGCTTTCATTAGGCCCTTATATGCTTTTAACTGTCTTTCTAATAAATACACGTATTTCTGTATATAATAAGTTTACACTAGATTTTTAGTATTGGCCCTTCATCAGGCTTCTTTCTTATCCTCGCAGTTGAACAGACCCAAGTTCCTTAAAGTGCTAGGTTCAATTGTAAGGGTCCATGTTTTATTTCACAGTTTTTTAAATGTTTTCTTGTGGTAACATGTTGACTGATTTTTTCAAAACCTTTGGTAACATTTATTTTAGAGTCACAAACAATACATGACACTTCACTGTCACTTATCATTTTTGCCCATGTCCCAATTTGATGTTCAAGTGAATCCTTTTGTAGCAACCAATCTTTACTAGGATGGCACTTCCCCATTGTCACTTAAAGTTACAGACAGAACCATCTTAGCCCTTCAATAACCTAACAGTCTTGGGATGGAAACACAAGAAGTGGCCAAGGGAACTTCTACAGGAAAGAAGAAAGGTACAGCTACCACAAGAAATGAAAGAAATGCCAAGGAAAGCCTCCAAGGTAAACTTTTTAAAAAAAATTAACAAGGGGAAATGGCCCTGAAGAGGCAGTTTAACGTCATATCCAGGACGAAAAGTTGAAATGTAGCCATTTTTGAAGACGTTAGGCCTGAATTGTTGCAAGTTACCTAAAAATATATATTGAAAACCATGAATATTTACATAAATTATTCAAAAAAATCCATATACTCATTTTTGGGGACTTTAGAGACCTAGGATTTAAAAATGGGACTTTTAGGGACTCTGTTTCTGTTTAGGGACTTTAGGGGAATAAGTATGAGTGCTGGTTGAATATAAAAGTGGTTGGGAAGGGAATAATTAACTAATTCCCTGTCACAAGGGGCTTTTTGCAAATGGAGTTCCAAATGCAGGTAAATTGGCACACAAACACTTTGAATTCCATGGGGAGAAAGTGACATAGAACATAAGAACCCTGCTGGATCAGACCATTACTCAATCTAGTCCAACATACTGTCTCGCACAGTGATCAACCAGTTCCTCTGGATAGCCAACAAAAGGGCACAGAGGCCGAGGCCTTCGCTTGATGTTGCGTCCTGGCTTTGAGATTCACAGGATTAGTGGCATCTGAATGTGAAGGTTCCCCTCAGTCACCATGGCTAGTGGTCATTGATGGACTTATACTCCATGAATCTACCTAATCCCCTTTTAAAGTTGTTTATTCCTGTGGCCATCACTACATCCTCTGGCAGTGATCCCTGTGTAAAGTAGTATTTATTCCTTTTGTCCGCCCTGAACCTACAGCCTATTAGCTTCACTGAATGCCCTTGAGTTCTAGCATTTTAGGAGAGGAAGAAAAAGTTCCCTCTGTCAACTCTCTCTACCTTGTGCATAATTTTAGAAACCTCTATCATGTCCCCCCCCCTTAGTTGTCCATTTACTAAACTGAAAAGTCCCAGACTCTGCAGCCTTCCTCACAGGGCAAGTGCTCCAACCCCCTAATCATCTTGGTTGCCCTCCTCTGTACTTAAAGGTGATTTAGAGTGGGTAGAGGATTGTGCCCCCTTCCCCTGCCATTTCTCTGATAAGAAAAGCTGTGTCTGGCACAGCTATTTAAAAAGGGTCAGGAAGATGTTAACATTCATTTTTGTACAATATCTAGTTTGCCCCACAGCAAGATTCTACCACTTCAGAGTACAAATTGAAACAAACGTCTGAATGCTTGCACACATTAACAATGTAATATATGTGGACACTATGCCTGTTAGGGGAAAGAACTTTTGCCTAGCCGTCTCTCCGACATACTTACACGTAATCCCACATCCTGAACTGGTACACCTCATACTCTTCCTGAATATTTGGACAGTTTCTTGGTGTTCTTTAAGACATCCTTCCAGAATTACACAGGACAAGAAAGAAATGTAATATATGTGGACACTATGCCTGTTAGGGGAAAGAACTTTTGCCTAGCCGTCTCTCCGACATACTTTTTCTGGCATACAATTTAACTGTTAACACGTAATCCCACATCCTGAACTGGTACACCTCATACTCTTCCTGAATATTTGGACAGTTTCTTGGTGTTCTTTAAGACATCCTTCCAGAATTACACAGGACAAGAAAGAATGCCCAGCACACCAAGTTTCCCTTCCAAACTGAGGAGGCAAAAACTGCTTAAATGAACAGGTTATAAGGACTGGAATGTTGGTAAGAATCAATGTTCTCTCTAAGCTCCACAGTGTTGTGAGCAGAAATTCTACCCCGGGAGCAAAAAAAGCTAGTAGCATTAAAGTTGTGAGCAAGTCTAAATTTGACTACTGCGTAAATTAGTTTTTTAGATTACTACTATAACCCTGTAAAAATCTCAGAATAAATTATTTTAAATTATATTTAAACTATATTGTAAGGATAATTTAAACATTGTAAGAGAAAACAGAATCAAGTCAAATTTCACCCACCCCTTTCCACTATAGTGGTAGACCTGTCCTCTGGAGAACAGGTCTACCCACCCCTTTCTTCCCTTCGCCCACTACAGCCAAAAATGCCCACCCCGAAATGCAGCACCTTAAGGGACAGGGAACCCACAAGATTAGTGGGGGGGAGAGACATTTTAGGCTTAAGCAGGAGGGGAGAGGTAAGAAATTCATGGTCTACAAGCAGAACTCCTTCCATCCTCAGAAACATTCTAGTGGTCCAAGCCATTATCTTACATTTAGGACAGCCCTGTAAGTTATGTCTGTGTTACCATCCCCATATTGCAGCAGAACAGGGATGAGGGACAGAGATTTAAGAGAAATAAAGCACGAAGCATGGGCATTTCTATGACTTACATTACACCAGGTGAGGGGCAAAGAGCTACAACAGAATCACTTTTGGACCAGGAAGCCAAATGCTAGTTTCCTAAATGCAGAGAAACTCTTTTTGTGGGTCAGGTTCCCAATTCAGCCATACAATTACAAGACAGACACTAATATCACTGGAAGAATCTACATCAGGGAGCTTTTGTGAGGACAGAAGGAGGGAGGCCAGTATTATGCATGCTGCATTGAGCTCTCTGAATGAAAGGTGGGGCAGGAATGAGAAAGAGAGACAAAATGAATGAATAGATTGTGCATTTCAGCTTGGATAGTGTAATGCCTTTACTTTTACAGTGTGCTGAGGCAACAAAAACACTCTCAAGCTTTTATTTAGTTCACCATGATTTGGAACCCATCATGTCAATTTTTTTGAATGTGGAAACTGAAAGAGCTTCAATCACTTCCTCCAGTCCCCTCCTCAACAAGGAACATGTGCACCAACACTGTAGCAATGATAACACAGCGGTCAAATTGATGTGAGAAAGCAAAACCCATGTACTGCAAAAGGGGTGGAATCAAATTACTTACCATCCGAAACAAAATAGTGCAAGATAAAGGCCCAAAAGGGTGGCAACAACATGCCTTATAAATGGACTAGCTTTGCTTGAATGAAGGTAAGTTCGAAACCAAACAGCGGCAAGCAAGGCAAACAGTTGGCACACTACAAAGTTGACCTGCAGAGAAAAAAGAGCTTATTATTAATGTTATATGTAAGATTCTCAGACCTACCCAACACCGCATTCACTTAGTTCATTCTTTCCTTTTGCTCAACAGTAAGGCAACTGAGCCTTCAGCATTTTACGAATCAACCATGAGAGCTGTGAAAAGCTGGTATAATCCATAAACTATCACATGCCCATCACTCCCTTTAACACTTCCAAAATATTTCCTTCAGCTAGTACTGGATGAAAATCCAAGAACATAAAAAACCCAACTGCAACGACACTGGCAGGAGGTTGAAAACTCAAAGAATGCAAAGGTTTTTTTCCCTCACATAACTCAATCCAGTAAGTAAAGACAGGAAACTCTGCACAGTACAATATCTGGAACTAGGGGTGAACAGTGTAGTGGCCAAATTTGCAGATGACACAAAATTATTCTGGATGGTAAAAACCAAAGATGACTCTGAAGAGCTCCAGGAGTATCTCCAAAAATTGGATGAGTGGATGACAATATAGCAAATGAACTCCATTGTTGCTAAATGTAAGATGATGCACATAGGGACAAAAAAATCCAACCTCAAATATAGGCTGATGGGGTCTGAACTTGCTGAGATAGCTAAGTGAAAGTGTCAACCCACTGTGCTGCAGCAGTGAAAAAGCCAAACTCTAAATTAGGGATTATTGGGAAAGAGACTGAAAATAAATCATCCAATATTGTAATGGCCCTGTACAGATCTATAGTACAGCTTCATTTGGAATACTGTGTACAATTCTGGTCGCTGTACCTCAAAAAGGACTTCACAGAGCAATCAAAAGTACAGAAGAGGGCAACCAAGATGATTAGGGGGTTGGAGCACCTGCCCTATGAGGAAAGGCTGAAGAACCTTGGACTTTTCAATTTACAAAAGAGATGACTGGGGGGGGGGAACATTGTAGAGATTTCTAAAATTATGCACAAGGTGGAGACAGTTGATAAAAATAATTTTTTCTCCTTCTCCTAAAATACTATAACTTAAGGGCTCTAAATGAAGCTGATGGGCAGTAGATTCAAGACAGACAATAGTAAATATTTCTTTACACAGGGAGTGATTAAAATGTGGAATTTGCTGCCAGAAGATGTAGTGATGGCCACAGGCATAGACAGTTTTTTAAAAGGATTAGATAGATTCATGGAGCATAGATCTATTAGTGGCTACTAGCCATGGTGACCAAAGGCAACCTTCACATTCAGAGGCAGTCAACCACTGAATCCAAGTGCCAGGAGGCAACATCAGGGGAAGGCCTCAGCCTCTGTACTCTGTTGTTGGCCATCCAGGGGAACTGATTGGCCACTGTGTGAGACAGGATGCTGGGCCAGATGGACTACTGGTCTGATCCAGCAGGGTTCTTAATAAGATTTAGTTGCATGCCCCCAATATTTATCATAAACAAATACAATACAGAATGGTTAAACATATATTCTAAAGCAATAATAGGGACTTCTCTCACAAGGCTATTTGTAAGGACATAACAGGATAAACACTGTGCAAATGAAGTATAATAAAAATGATTGCTACTAGTAGCTTTCCTCTGAAGGGCAGTTAAAATCTAGACAGTAGAGAAACACTTGCAATTTGTATATGTAATATTTCCAAAACCAGTAAAAATATAAAGCTCACATGTAAGGCATATACTGTGTATGCAAGCCAACAGACCTGAGCCAACAAATCCTACTAAGTGCATGTATTTATTTAGATATATGAAATACAATCATCAAATCAGAAGCTGATTTGATGATTGTATTTCACATGCACAGAAAACTGGCCTTCAGAGAGCGGTATAAAAAGCTGGATCAGACCAGTAGTGTGCCCCCCAATGGATGTTTTGATCTGCACAGTAGTGCCACCCATAGCTTCATTTATAATATAAGGCTGTCAGTATACACAGCACTGTGGCAAACATTATATCAAATGTGCAGGCACACACAGGGCTGCTACGCAATCACATATATTCAACATAAACTGATAACAGGCATGTGAACTTGTCTTTAGAATCACCAAAAGCAGCATTACCCTCGTGACCATCAGTGATCACATGGAGAGTTAACATTTAGTAACACCCTATGGTGAGAAAAAACTGTAAATAGTTTCCAAATAAATAGACAAGTTAAACTGCTGCCATCTTGCTTTGTTATGTCACCCCAAGACATGTTTATGGTGCTTTGTGTGACACAGGATACAGTCACTTAAACAGAGGCAAAACTGTGCGGAGTCTTATTTGAAGTCACACTTCCAAGTAAACCTTAATTTCTGTATTGTTCACACAGTTTGTGAACTGAAGAATGTTCCCCACTTTTCACACATACCTTATCTTCAGTGACTGTCATTTTCGCCTGTGAAATGCCCGCCCCTCCATCCCCTGAGAGCCAGGTGGCCCCTGACTCTTTTAAGGCAACAGGCCCAATACATTTCTTTTAGCCAGGTTATTAAATGAAGACATTTGATCTGTTTAAATTAATTTATTTAGAAGTTTGATCTGCTTTTATTGTCTACCTCTATCCTGAGGACTTTTAAAATATTTTATGAGGTTTATTTCAGTTGGCTAAATTTTTTGTGCTGACTTTGGGCTCTGGCCTGGTTTTTAACAGCAGAATTCTCATGACTTCTGCTGTTTTTATGATTGTATCATGTTTTACATTGTGAGCCACCTCAAGCAGGTGTCTGGATAGGCAACACATACATTTCCTAAATAAACAAGTTTTATCCTGCCCTTGCTACAAGCATGTGTAAGTCAGTTACTACCTTAGCAACCCTGTAAGAAAGGTTGAAAAGGAGAATAATTCTTATAAAAGGCAAAAAAGGAAACGTATTTGCCCAAAAATCTATCAGTCAGCTTAATCCCGAAACCAGGATCTGGGCACTCCAGGCCGGAGCTGTTTGCTTCCCTCATGCTATCTGCCCCAGTGCAGGAGATGGCAGGGGCAGTGACTCCATGGTCCCATGCTGGACTTTTGTCCAGGGCCCAGATTCACTAAGATCAGCCCTGCCCATGTGCACATCTCAGGGAAGTCACTGCTAGAAACTCAACCAGAGCCAAGCTAGACGGCCTCTTCAACAGGAAGAGCAGATATTTTAGGGCATAGCAGATAAATCTCCAAGTCATACTGAAGCCATAGCAGATAAATCTCCAAGTCATACTGAAATATACTTTAGTGTTCTGTTTAAGAACAGAAATGAATGGTTTGGACAACACATTATTTATTATATTCAAGTTTTATACCGCCCATTCCCTGCAACAAGGCTCAGGGCGGTGTACAACAGCCAGTTTAGTGTAGTGGTTAAGAGCAGTAGACTTGAATCTGGAGAACCGGGTTTGATTCCCCATTTGTCCACATACGGCCAGCTGGGTGACCTTGGGTCAGTCCCAGTTCTCTCAGAGCTGCTCTCTCAAGAGCAGTTCTCTCAGAGCTCTCTCAGCCCAACCTAACTCACAGGGTGTCTATTGAGGGGAGAAGAGGGGAAGGAAACTGTAAGCTGCTCTGAAACTCCGAGTGAAGGGCAGGGTATGAAACCAGCTCTTCTTCACATTAAAACAAACATTTCATAGGAGTCAAAAACATTAAAAGTTACTTGAATTTTATTGTAACATTGCAAGTAACAAGACAGTCTTGCAGCACCTTAAAGACTAGCATATTTATTATGGCATAAGTTTTTATAAGGCAGAGCCCACTTCATCAGATCTGATGAAGACCTTACTCACAAAAGCTTATGCCATAAAAATTATGATAGTGCGGTATGACAGACCCACTATCACTCTCCCCACTCTGAGGCAGATTTTCCCTGCCAAATTCTTAGACCTTCAGGTACTGAACTAGCCCCCAGTAGCGTGATGATATTTGTCACTTTATAAATCTGAATGTCCCACACTAAGACAGAATCTGATTTGGCTTTTGCCCAGCCCAGGAACTTGTCAGGAGAAAACAGGAGCCCTCTTTTTAGATCCCTTGAAATGGCACTGGAGACTGTGTACAATGAACAATAATAAAAATTGTATTTAATAGGCAGGGATGGTAGGGGGTAGTCAGGAATTGGAAAGGCTGAGGTAAACATTGGTAAAACAGTATATTTTCCAGTTGACAGACAAGATGGTGTTGAAACAGCTTATTTTCTTGAATTAAATTCTTGATCCTTAGTGAGAGATGGTTGACTGAATACTTAAGTTTTAGTTACAATGTTTCTGCATATAGGTTCCTATTAACTGTTCAGATTTTCAAATTCTTTCCCCTATTCTGAAATCACAGTGTTTCTTCTTTCCCCTGAGTAGTCTATAACTGTTTCATTCCACAAAGAACCAGGGGAATTCTCTATATGGCTGGACGGGACTTATATTTCTTCCCTGAAAATATAATTCTATTCCTTTTGGTCTGATTGGGAACTTCAGCATGCTTCCCAGTCACTCTTCACCAAAATCTCAATCCCCAGTTCTTGATGTCTGTGTGAAAACGTACTTCAGCTTTAGCCGACACTAGACTCTGAATTCTTAGATGGAATTCTTTCTCAGGTTATGTTTCACACAGCTAAGACTAGGAGTCTCTCCCTTTATTCAAAAGGTGAACCTATCTGACAGACTTTCAGTCAGACTCTTCAGACATCCACTCCTTTAGCTGAAGTTTTACTTTACTGAACAGCAACTGCTGCTGAACTCAAAATGAATTAACTCTCCCCCCAGCAAACAGCTGGTCTTGTATTTCCCTCAGCTGGCACTGGCCAGTCAGAGAAAAGGAGCATTCTGTCATTCAAGCTCAACATTCTAGAGCAGAGTTAACTATTCACCTCCCTTTTCTGATTTGCTGCATTAGGAAAACAGTGTTTTAAATGTAGTCCGTCTCATCTGGCTACAGCAGAGTAAAATGGCTACCACTCTGCAACATAAACACAAGATATTCCTTTAAAAATTCTAATCTGAGAGATCTAGATTTGAAGAATTATATGAAAAAGAGTATAAGATCATTACTTCTGTCCAAATTACCTTCCAATATCTACTATTCACATTCCTTTCTTCTTGTCCTGCATCACTCACTATCAATTATATCCAATTGCCAACATGGTCAGATCTACAGAAACCTAAATCCAGAGACTGGAGCCATGAACAGACAAGACAGATCTTTCTACAAACCTCAAAAATATCCTGAGTCTGCAGGAAAATCTAAAATCCAGCAGCAGGCTCTGCAGAATTGGGCCTAGCCTGGTGGCCAGAACTATGCAACTGATGCATGGCATTTGGCTTCTCCAGTAAGTTTTCTGCTCTTTCTGGCAGACATCACGCAGACTGCTCAGTGAGGAGGAAAAGAGATTGAATTTATACCCCACCCTTCACTACCCAAAGGAGTCTCAGTGCGGCTTACAACCCCTTTCTCTTCCCCTCCCCACAACAGACACCCTGTGAGGTAGGTGGGGCTAAGAGAGATCTCTCAAGAATTGCCCTTGAGAGAACAGCAGAGAACAGCTCTGAAAGAACTTATGACTGACCCAAGGTCACACCAGCAGCTGCATATAGAGGAGTGGAGAATCAAACCCTGTTCTCCCATATTAGAGTCCATGCTTAACCACTACACCAAACTGGCTCTCATGGAAAAGAAGGGGAGGCCTCACATACCTAAATCATGTCTAATTAGTACAACTTCTCAAGTACTCTTAGCAAACATTAACAGAACATAAAGCTTGAGTCCAGTGGTGCCTTTAAAATCAACAAAGTTTTATTCAAGTTATAAGTTTTCATGTACAAGCACATTTCTTCAGATAAGCGAAACAGAATTCCCTCTGCTATTACACAGTTTAATTGACAGGCTGCTGCCTGCATGCACCCCCTTCTCTCTGACTGGTCAGCACCAGGTGAGGTAAACTTTAAAAAGTCTTGTCAGTCTTGTCAGAGGAGTCAGTTCTCATCATTTGGACTTTGGCTTGGCAGTTGCCAGTCAGGAGGAGTGTATGAGGAAAACAGACAAGTTCACTTGGGAAGTGAATGGACACAAATACTTGCTCTTACTATGTACCATTACATTTGAGGAAAAGTTCAGAAATTAGAACTTAAGTGTCAGCCCTAGCTAAATTCCATTTATTCACAGTCTCCAGGACTGGGGTTTAGGTTTGACAGAAGAGACTGGATAGTAGGTTGAAACTGTCAGTCTAGCCAAACAGAAAAGGATTATTACTCCTAGAAAAAGGAGAATATTTCTTATTCAGTGGGTCCAACTCAGAAAGGACCCATGGTTTGTGTGAAAGGGAAATGGTCTTAGACTCAAGAGTCAAAAAGAGAAAAGTTGTAATCCCACAATGGAGGTATTTAAATACAAGAAGAAAGGACGAACTTCCAGAAAACTAAGATAGTTATATAAAACTTTATTAAGACACATTGTTGCTGAAAGAAATTGCCAAGACATGCAAATCCATCACGGTTAAGAACTGAGTTTTTTCCTTTTTACTGACAGAACCAAGATTGGTTACCTAGCAACAGCCACTGAGGGGAAAGTGAGCTACCCAGCAGTTTTGGCAGTTTATTCAGACAGTGAATGGCCAAGCCGGCAGTTGGTGGGGGAGAGAAGCAGGTCTAGCACCCAGCCAATGGCACATGAGTACTCTGAAGTGGTGGTTCATGGTCCAATGGCTGATGGAGCGCACAGCACAGCCAATGGGAGAGCCAGAAAGTGACAATATGCTGGGCTTGTATATATATAGGACTAGGAATCAGGCCCGTTGTAGCAATGAAGACAACAGGCGCTAGCTTGGCTGCCCCGCCGCAGGGCTGTGCCCTCTTCCCGGTAGCCCCCGGCCACTTGAGTCTCTGGCCGGCAAAGGTCGCCTGAAGTGTCCCCACCCGGCCGCCCGAGGGGCTGGAGGGCCCAGGCGGGTGGTGGTGTTCCTCCCCCCTTCCAGAGGGCAGGGCTACCAAAATAGTGGAAAGCAGTGGGTAGACCTGTTCTCCAGAGGGAAGGGCTACCAAGATAGTGGAAGGGGGTGGGGGTAGACCTGCTCTCCAGAGGCCAGGTCTACCAAGATAGCGGAAGGGGGTGGGTAGACCTGCTCTCCAGAGGGCAGGTCTACCAAGATAGCGGAAGGGGGTGGGTAGACCTGGTCTCCAGAGGCCAGGTCTACCAATATAGTGGAATGGGGTGGGTAGACCTGGCCTCTGGAAGAAGGGACATTGTAGAGGAAAGACAACGAGCTGTAGAAGGAAGGATGGCAAGAAGGAATTTGAGAGAGAGAGAGAGAGGAAGAAAGAAAGAGGGAGGGAAAGAATCGAAAGGGATGGGTGGAAGGAGGGGAGAAAGAGGGAGGAAAGTAGGAAGAGAAAGGGGGAGGGAGGGAGAATAAGAATGCATAGAGATGGGGAGGAAGGGAATGCAAAGAGTTAGGGAAGAAGGAAGAGTAGAAGAAGAAGGGGGAGTTAGGGTCAGACAGAAAAGGAAGGAAGGAAAAGAGAAAGAGGTGGGTGGAAGAGACAGAGAAATGGAGGATGGGGGGGGGGCTGTTCAGCCGTTACCTGGCAGGCACACGGCTGTC
>NW_015163619.1:1127936-1129321 GCF_001447785.1 Gekko japonicus
AAGCTGGGCCAGGGTCAGCTGGCGGCCTGTCTGTGGCCAGGTGCAGCAGTGGCGGGGTGAGGGGGACCGGAGTTGGCCCCCCCACTTGCCACAGCACTCAAGGGGTGAAAGGTGGGGTGGGGGCGGCTGGCGGCCTGTGTGCGGCTGGGCAAGGCAGTGGGCGAGGGGGGGAGGAGTAGGCTTTCCCCCGCTCGCCGCAGCAGTCAAGGGGAGAAAGGTGGGGTGGGGGCAGCTGGCAGTCTGTGTGCGGTGGGGTGAGGTGACAGCAGGCGAGGAGGCAGAGTAGGCTTCCCCCCCGCTGGCCAAGCGGTTGAGGGGGGAAAGGTGGGGTGGGGATGGTTCACGGCCTGTGTGCGGCCGGGTGAGGCGGCAGCGGGCAAGGGGGCGGAGAAGGCTTCCCCCCACTCACTGCGGCAGTTTAGGGGAGAAAGGTGGGCCGGGGGTGGCTGACGGCCTGTGTACGGCTGGGTGTGGAGGCGGGCAAGTGGGGGCCTGAGTAGGCTTCCCTCCCCGGCTGCCTGGCTGGCCTGCCTGCCGTGGCAGGGGTGCAAGGCTGTCAGAACCGGCGCCTGGCGTGGTCATCGGCCAGTGCTCGCTCCCCCTCTGCCAGCATGAGGTCCGGGCAGGCGAAGACGCCTGAGCTTGTCCCTCCCCCCGGCGTGCCCTCGAGGGGGTGGTGGCCCAATCCAGCAGCGGGACGTCTTCCTCCCTGGGAAGTGGCTGTGACAAGACAGGGACTTTAAAATGTACAAAAACAGTTCCAGGGGCAAAAAGACTCAGCTATGGTTGGTTGAATATTTTTACTACTTTACTTCAATCTCATCTTTACTGAAGAAATACTTCTGTGACATCTGAATTAATCCCTCTTGTACGGGACTTTAAAAAAACTAGACTTAAGCGAGCAGCTTAAACAAGAGCGTTTTCTTTAAAGAAAGGATTATAAACATTAGTGACAGGGCTCTAATTCTCCTAGAGACTGTGTTTGATATTTAAAAACTGTAAAAGATTGACTGCCTCTGGAACACATTAAGAGACTGTACATTGTTTGGGCTACATTAGAAGATTTTTAGATTTAAATATGGCTACCGGGACGGTTTTGAAAATGTATTGAAAATGGGGCTAGCTCTGTGAGATTTGCAGAAACTACAATCGTAGAGACTAGCTTTCCTGAATAGAATCAAGTTTGGTTGCAGCGTGGAAATGGCCTTTCTTTTCTTTTTTAAAAATAATTTCTTTATTGGTATCCAAACAAACACACAAACAAAGATAGATTGCTTAATGCAACAGAACAATTCAGCATACCAAAAATTACCAATCATATTTTCACAAATCTTATCTGGCCATAAATTTGTACATATTTTCCTTAATACATAGAACATATCGTT
>NW_015163619.1:1130251-1139296 GCF_001447785.1 Gekko japonicus
GCTCGCTTCTTCCTTTCTATGTGAGCTACAAACTGCAGTTGCTTTATGAAATCCTTTGCTTCTTTTTCTTTCCTGGAAACATTCCTTTTTTCTTTCGTCGATGTGGAAGATAGTCCCTTATCTCTTTCTGTTGCTTGTCGCCTTTCTCGGAGCTCTTAACAGTTCGCTATAGGGGCGTTGGTTCCTCCTCGCTTTCCTCGCTTGCAGCATCCGAGTCAGCATTTTGAAACTTCTTGCAGATATTTTATACGCTTCCTCTGCTGCCTTCCGAATCTCATTAAGTCTTCTTTAAGCTGTTCCAAAGATAAGTGGCCAAATTCCGTGTTTTTAAGTCCACCAATACAATTTCATTTGCTAGAGTGTCTTCAATCTCCCCTCTCGCCGCCATTTCCAAGCCTTTTACTCCACTCTTTTTTGCAGCCGCATATACGTTCTTGGAATGGAGATATCTTTAAAGGATCTTTTTAATGGAGGTCTTTATCAATCAGTGAGGAAACACGTACATACCAAGATTCTCTGTTGCCTTTGTTGCTTCTTAAACTTGAAATCAAAACTAAAAACGGAAGGTTGTGGCTTGTGCAAACATGCACACCATGTTTGCTCCTCGTCCTGCTCTTGCGTCGGGACAGAACAATCTCCCCCCTGCTAGCCGCCATTGTGGGGGGGGCGAGCAAGTCCCCTGTGCCCATCCTCCCTACGAGAGGTCTGGGTGAAGCCCAACTCAGTGCCAAGGCATGGGGGGGGTCTCCAAAAGAGACAAGAAGAGTAGAGTGGCTTGGGAATGATCTGAGATTCACCCTCAGCGTCACGCCATTTTCCCGGACTCAGAAATGGCCTTTCAACATGTATGCGAAAAAGCAGACAACTCTGATACTTCAAACACTATGCAAGTTCTCGGGGAACAATTTCAGGAGATTCTCCAAGATGCAGTTCTACAAGCAATAAAACAAACCTTTGACAGGCTCTACAATAAGGAACAGAATATTCAGCCAGAATCAGGAAATAGGAGGGAGGAACCACAGAGCTTAAACAAACCGAGCCAATATATGGAACTTTCTTTGCAACTAAAGAGAAGACAAGAAGAAACTACACAGAACAAACCAACAGGACTATGGAAAACCTGACAATTCACTCAGCTTCTCAAATGATAAAGGACAACATGCAAAAGGATTTGATCTACAGATTAATTACTTCACCCAAAGAGAAAATAAGAAGATATACAAAGCAGGACTTTTTAAACATGCCAATAATGGAATACAAATGGGAAAGAATAAAGTTAAATTGGCTTACATAGAAAGAACAAAGGCACAGAATAATGACTTTAATGAAAAAGAAACCTCAGAAAAAGAAGAAAAGAATTAAATATTATAAATAGCGTGTTACAGAGAATCTTGATTGTTGTGTAAATGACCAAAATTAGCTATAATCAAAATTGAATAATTTTAAGTGAGACCTAAAATATAAAGTAATAGATTTTAAAATGAAATAAAACAATAATAATGATCAAAACAATTTTCTATATAAATTATGGCTGTAACTCATTAAGAACAATTTGATAACCTGGATTTTAATAGAAACTTTAATAAGATGTTATAATAGAAAATGATTATATGTTCTTTCATGTTGGTATATTTATTTTTATTTCCTTTTGAGTAGTTAGGTACTCTGAGTAATATAGATAATTTGATTAAGGGGAAATATATAAATGATGTGGAAACTGGTATGTAAGAATGTAAGATGAAAGTTAAATATAAAATATTATTTCAGACAAGCACATTATATCTTGTAGGTCATATATTCCAGAAATGTTAGCAGATTATCTAGATATGTTAGTATGTAAAAGGGAATGTATTGGTTGGCTTTTAGAATAAACGTAATAGAAATATTAGTATAATATTTAGTCAAAGGTTACTTCATAGAAAATAAGTAACTTTAATATATAAAGTTGTAATGCTGATATTCCTAATTAGAGCAAAATACTTTAAAAATTATTACTAAAGTCGTTATGTATGAGAATGATTTGATACTTGGATAACCTGTAATCCTCTCACCTTTTAGTTTTTTCTTTTTGAAAATTAATAAAATTTATTTTTTTTAAAAAGACTCATTCTTGCTGGTATAATTTTTAGAATAACAACTTTTCAGATTAGTTTTACAGTTATACTAAAACATTACTGATTTGGTTACACTATTAGAAACACATCACAGATATATAATTATGAAATTATTGTGAAGTGATGAACTAACTCCAGTTCAATAGGTTGATCATTCATATTTGGACAACTTTTCTGCTGTACTTTATTGGAAGGAAAAATACCTTAATAACAACAATTTAAGTAGGTTTATTTAACTAAAACAATAACATTACAGCATATGTATTCTTGTATTTGCATAAACATCCATATTTGTTAACTGATGTGGTTGAACAAAATTTCTTTTTTTAAAAAACAAAAACCTTAAGACTATTAGCCCAGTCCACACATGAAAAATTTAAAATACTGTCCTCTGTAGATCACCCATCTTCTTGTTTGTTCATAATCTGGAAAAAACGAGCTTTCCTGTTTTATTGAGTCCCAAAATGGTTTCTCAATTCAGAATGAATCAGTCCAAAGGAAGAGAATATTCTTTCTACACCAGCAGAAAAAGGTACTGCTGTTAAAAATTAAATCATTACTTCAACAGTCTCTACATCCAAGTGCTTTAGTGACTTCCACCAGTTCACTGGTGTGACTTTCTTTAAAACATCATCAGCAAACATATATTTCTTGAATGGTTCCTCTTAGCACTGAAGTTTATTATAGCTGGCATTACAGATGGATGATTGCTGGATACCCATGTCACATCTAACTCCTCTTCCTCAGCACTTAAGGTCTGACTCTGGTTCTGGATATTGACAATATTTGCGAGAAAATGAGCTGGAGACAGTGCTCGTCCCATTCATTTTTTAATGCTTGTAATTTTATTCTGTCAGTGTGTAGTTCTGTTTTTAAGTGTTCACTCAGTTCCTTCCAAATTTCAATTTGTTGTTGTTCAGTCTCACAGTCAAGTCCGACTCTCCGCGACCCCATGGACCAGATCACACCAGGCCTTCTTGTCTTCCGCCGTCCTCTGAGTTTCTCTCAATGTCATGTTCGTTGCATCAATTTCATGTTCATAACCATCTCATCCTTTGCCGTCCCCGTCTTCTTTGACCTTCAATCTTTCCCAGCATCAGGGTCTTCTCCAGTGAGTGCTCCCTTCTCATTTGACGGCCAAAGTATTTGAGCTTCAGTTTCATTATCTGGCCTTCCAGGGAACAGTCAGGGTTGATTTCTTTTAGGACTGACTGATTTGATCTTCTTGCAGTCCAAGGGACTCTCCTATTTCAATAGCATAAGCAATAAAAAAGCTATTTTTCTGTATTTTGTTTAAAGCTTCAGAAATAGGTTTCAGGATGCTTGGCATATGTTCAACATTTCTCTTAAGCCCAACGTTGAGGATTTTGACTGTGACAGTGCCATCTATTTTCTCTTGATTTTGTTCACAAACTGTCATCAGTATAGGCCAGTTCTTGATATACTGCTCGAAACAATCCACTACAGGAAGATGGCACAACCAGTTAATTTAGAACTCTAAAATCCAGGACAAAATGTGCATGCGAAGAAGTCTGGGAGAATCCTCAATCTATAGGCATCAAGACCACGGGTCAGGCTTGGTTACTAGAGAAATTGGAGGGATGGTTCTCCAGATCCTTTGTACTTTAAGTAGATTTCACAGATCCCTTTCGCGGGCTGTCTGGTTCTGAGATGAGGCATCGGAGCCCTATTAGTGAACTAGCCAAGCAGGGCAGGTAGCAGCAGGTTACACTAACAAGCCAATTAAAAGGGTTTCTAAAGGGAGCCTGGCTGGGCAGAGGA
Organism: Gekko japonicus; assembly: GCF_001447785.1. NCBI lineage: Eukaryota > Metazoa > Chordata > Lepidosauria > Squamata > Gekkonidae > Gekko > Gekko japonicus. Next base: position 1,134,148 of record NW_015163619.1, read on the forward strand.
GGAGGAGGAGAAAGACCAGCTGTGAGGTCTGCAAATGTACCAGCCGAGGTACTGCAAATGTTCAGATAATGATCCAAACTTATGTACTTGGGTGGGTGGGAGACTTTTTGGTGCCAGCCCCATATCCGAAACATATGGCTGAATTCTGATGTATTATGAACATGTGTGAGCAAACGTTTTTATCAGGAACGTCGGCTTACTCCATATCAAGAGTAAAGGTTCTGCAAGCAGGACTGACTTCCGCAGGACTGACTTCCACAGAATATGAAAAAGCTATTTTTTAAAAAAGATGCTATCTCAGTCCTCACCCACAGCAGAAACACAAACACTATATGTGAATAGGGATGGGCAAGAACGGCATTTTTTGCAGTTCAGTATGCATGTGAACCAGGAGGTGGGTTTGCGAACCGACCCTGTTTGTATCGGTTTGTGAGCCATTTAAAGTTTAAACCCCTGCTTTCTGCTCTCCATGCCTTTTGCAGGGAGCAGAAAACAGGGCTTCCAAACACCTGAGCTCAGCTGTTTGGTTTAAAGGGCTCAGAGCTGCAGGGAGCAAAAAGCAGGGACTGAACCGTCCTGAACTGCACCAAAAGTCGTGGAAGTTCTTAGCAGTCATCAGTTTGCGAACGTCACTTCGCAAACCACGAACCAACCAAAATTTGTGATGAACTTTAGTTCGTCACTCCTGCCAACCTAGCAGTTCGAAAGCAAGAAATTGCAAGTAGATAAATAGGGGGAAGGTAACAGTGTTCCGTGAGCCTTGGTGTTTAGTCATGCCGGCCACATGACCACGGAAATGTCTTTGGGCAGCGCTGGCTCTTCGGCTTTGAAACAGAGATGAGCACCGCAACCCTAGAGTCGGATTCGACTGGCTTTTGAGCAAGGGAACCTTTACCTTTACCTTAGTTCGTCAACTGGTTCGTGCCCATCCCTATATATGAACATGTGGTACCTCCAGTATAGTGTCCTATAGAACATTTATATGGATAAGAGTGCGGAGGACAGCCATCTCTGTTTCTCCTTTTCAGTTTTGCAGGGCCTGCATCAAACCAAGATGCCAAGTCTGTCCCCATATCCACTCTTGATAGAACAATCACCTGACCTAACAATACCAGCCATACCATTTCAGGTTCCTTCACGTGTTGCTCTTCCAGTGTTACATATGTCCTCAAGCATCAGCGATGCCCTTACACTCTCTACATCAGACAAACTACTCAGAAGAATAACCTACTCAGAAGAAGAACCTACTCAGAAGAAAAATCGATCATCAGCCCAACATTAAAAAAACCCACAAAGCTCAGATACCAGCAGGAGAACATTTTAATCTCCCATGTCATTCCACTGCTGAGCTAAGAGCGGCAGTCCTCAAACAAAGGAACTCCAAGGGGAAATTACAACATGAGGTTGCTAAACTTGAGTTCATTCTCCAGTTCAGAACAATGGACCCCTCCCCCCCGGGCTGAAAAAGGAGATAGGATTCTTATCTCACTACAAAGGCTAGTTGTCTGCCCCAAAGTATTTCCCCCTCTGCTCTAATCAAGCCGATTACAGTAGGCATGGTAGGCATGGTACACTTGTCTCCTTTGCAAGCATTCTTTGCAACACCCCTCCCATCTCCTGACTGGGATTTACAGACTCCGAGATCTCCATTCCAACTTGTGTCTGACAAAGGAACATTGACGCCCACTGCCACTCAGTACTGCCCCAAAAAGGAATATTTGCTTGTTTCAACTCTTTATTTCTCCATAACAACTGTATCAAAATGACAGTAACATGCAGTAATAATAACAAATAATTTTGCTCAAACACGACAGTTCCTCAAGACAGTTTTTAAGAAATATGATGAAATCAAAACATTTACCAACCTGAAGATCCTGCTTGTTCAAACATGTTTCTTTTGTCATCTTCATCACAGCACTTTCCATGATGTTGTTTCATTCAAGCCACCAGGCCTTGCATTTCTTTGCTGTAGTGTTTGCATTTTGCACGTGTGCCTGCCTTACCCATAGGTAGAGGAACTTCATTAAATATTCCCAAACTGGGTCTCTTTTACAGCCTGCTGCCATTATAGGTTTTCTTCTCCAGGAAAAGAAAAGTATGATAAACCTCAAGCTATACACATAAAGATCCAAAGACTTGTGGAGTATTCTGCTCAAAAGGTTTCACTTTCATTCTTACTGCTTGCCCGTCCCTTCTCACACTTAAGCTTCTTGGGCAGACCTATTCCACTCCCAACAATCTTCTCTTCGCTTAATTTTCTGAAACTTAAGAGGTAAGGGGTTGATTCTGTGTACTTAGGTTTGCAAAGGAAGTTGGAACAATGGGATTAAGGTCTTTTTTCAACTCTGTATATTTATTTTATAACAGTTTTGCTATGAAGAAGAGGCATGTGATCTCTGCAGACACAAATTCAGTTTCTATCCTGCTCTTGTGATGCATGCAAGACCCAAAATGGTTTCCAATATCATCTGCCCCTCATCTACATACTAATTCCCAAAGTCTGTTGTCCATGCAGATACATCTTTCCATCAGCAGAGGGCTCACTCTCCCCCCCAACAGCTTCTTCTACAGACTCAGGGGACTCTCCAGGTATGCAGAAAAATCCAAAAGTAAAAAAAAAACTTGGTGAGAGGTTGAATTCCCCTCAATACCTTTTGAAATGGCCTTTGCAGTGATCTACTCCAGGCATCAACAGTGGGAGATTAGAACATTCAGGGTAGGGGCGGCTTCTAACTGGCTCTGTCAGTAAAAGGGTGAGGGAAGGGCCCTTTCCTGGCCTCTTTTGGCCTTTGAGGGAGTGAGGGAGCCTTGGGGCCAGGCCTGACAAGGGTTGCCAGTGCCAGCCTGGGGAATCCCTAGAGGTTTTGAGGTGGACTGTAAGGAGGGCTAGGTTTGGGGAAGGGAGAGGCCTCCTGATTATAATGCCACAGAGTCCACACTCCAAAGCAGCCATTTTCTCCAGGGAAAGACATCTCTGCTGTCTAGAGTTCAGTTGTAACTAGGGGATATCCAGGCTCCACTTGGAGATTGGCAACCCTAGGCCTGGTAGCAGTCTAGGGTTGCCAGATCCAGGCTGGGAAACTCCTGGAGATTTGGGGCTGGACCCTGGGGAGGACAGGGACCTCAGTGAGGTAGCATGCCATAGAGTCCACCCTCCAAAGCATCCCTTTTCTCCATGGGAGGTTATCTCTGTAGGCTGGAGATGAGCAGTAATTCCAGGGGATCCCCAGGTCACACCTGGAGGCTGGCATCCCTAGGCAGCACCTTCTGGGTGACTTGATACCACCTGATTTCCATGACTCAAGTAGGCCCAGATGCTTATTACTGTTCATCAGCAACCACCCTATGAAAGCCAGTGTGGTACAGCAGTTAGAGCTTCAGATTAGGGTCTGCAAGACTCAGGTTCAGGTCCCCATCTTGAGGTAGAAGCTGACTTGGTGATTTTGGACCAATCACATACTTTCAGCCTAATCAACCTCACAGGGTTGTTGTGTAGATAAAAAAGGAGGAGAGAATAATGTAAGCTGCTTTGGTCCCCACTGTGGGGAAAGACTGTAATTTTCTTTGGCAGAGGCTATGGGGAAGGGAGGTGGAGATGGAAAGCTGAAGACAGAGAAGCAGATAAAGGTAGGTTGGGTGGGAAGGAAATAGGGTTGCCCACTCCAGGTTGGGCAATTCCTGGACATTTGAGGGGTGATGCCTAGGGAGGGTGGGGTTTGAATTACAATTGTTGTCCATGTGACAGAGAGCAGTTCCCCTAGACAAAATGGCTGCTTTGGAGGATTGAGTCTATGGCATTATACCCTGCTGAGGCCGCTTGCCTGCCCAAGCCTCACTGTCACAAGGCTCCACCCCCAAATCAAAGGTGAATTGATCTCTGCAGTTAGGAGATATGTTGTGATTCCCGGAGAGCTGCCACTGCTGCTGTGGGGGGAGAGAAAGCAGGTGAGTAGCTAGGAGCATAGCCACCACTGCTGTAGCTGCTGTACAAGGTGGGGGAGTGATGGGGGCAGAAAGAGAGAGAAAGAGTGATAAGGTGGGGAGGCAGAAAAACAAAGGGAGTGATGAGGGGGCAGAAAGAGAGAGGAGGTAACATGCATGGAGGGGAGACAGAGAGTAAGAAAAGTGGAGGCAGAAGGTAGAAAAAGTATGGAGAGGTAGGGGGAAATGGGAGGAAGCAAAGGTGTGAGGAATGGAATAACCATCCTGCAAGTTTCTTGCAGGTCTCCACTTGTTCATTACATAATCATAATGACTCTGGGTTTAGACCACTTCAAATCTTAAAACTTAAAATACCATATTCACAGACTCATCTTGAATAAAAGTGTCAATATGTCTTTCAGTGCAAACACCCATTCATCTTACAGATTCATTACAGAAAGAAGTGGTGAGACATTGGAAGTGAGAATAGCAGATTAGAAGACAACATGCTGTAAACAAATTATACTTCCAGCCAAACAGTAGTAGGTGGTAAGAAATCAACTTTACAGACATAAAGTCATAGACAGTTCTATATGTAGCTAAAGGCTCTGGTGTTTACCAAAATTTCCACAGTAAACCTCTACTGGTTGCAGGGGTTCAGTTCCTTAAAAGGTAAAGGTTGCCCTTGCTCGAAAGCCAGTCTAGTCCAACTCTAGGGGGCGGTGCTCATCTCCATTTCCAAGCTGAAGAGCCAGCACTATTCGAAGACTTTTCCATGGTCATGTGGCCGGCGTGACCAAACGTCGAGGCGCATGGACTGCTGTTACCTTCCCACCGAAGCAGTACCTATTTACCTACTTGCAATTTCTTGCATTCGAATTGCTAGGTTGGCAGGAGCTGAGGCCAGAGATGGGAGCTCACTCCATCATCCACACAAATTGCAAAATCCATGGTGTCACTGGGGGGGGGGGGTCTGCCATCTTCAGGGGCACAATGGGAGGCTAAAACTATCCTGGAAAGGCCCTGCTCTCCTCCCTACCACAAACTCTCTTGCAAGGAGGCCCAGCCAAGTCACACATTGCTCCTGGCTGGGCCAGCTTCCACATTTCTTCCATGAGTGTGCACAGGGTTGCCAATCCAGAATTTGTACCAGAGACCACAAATAAGGCTGGACCAAAGACCATGAATAAGGGAAACTACAAGTAGCAAATTGCAAATGACAATAGTC
>NW_015163620.1:0-32577 GCF_001447785.1 Gekko japonicus
TACAAACATAAGCTCATATCGTTACATATACTTGTATTTATTTATATTGTATTTATTGTATTGAAAGGTTGTAAGCCTCCCTGAATCCCATAGGGGAGAGGGTGTGGGTTATAATCTAAATAAATAAATAACATGATTCTGCATGGCAGCCCACCTCCTGGTCTGTCCTCTTCCCTCTTTTGTCATTTGCATGGACACAATGTCAGCTCTGTGGCTTCTCCATTCTATTCCACTGAGCCATGTTTGTCATTGCAATCAGGGGTCATTTCGTAGAAAAAGAGGTGCAGGAGCTCATTAGCATAGCTCATTAGCATAACTCATTAGCATATGCCACACACCCCTGACATCACCGGAAGTGTGTCAGAAGGCAACACCCACCGCTCAGGCTCCACTGGACTGTTTTGGACTCCTAGCTATTGGGGGGGGGGGGAACGTGTAGATCTGTCCTTGCAGAGGAGAGAGAGCTTGTACCTGAATAAAACTTGGTCTTAAAGGTGCTACTGGACTGTTTTGGACCGGGGGGGAGGGGCTCTGCAACTTACCTGGCTGCTTCTTGCTCTGACTGAGGGCTGCTGGGAGCAGGGGGTGGGGCTTGTTGCATGTCCCCGTCTCCTGGGCTCTTTACTGCCGGAGCTCCGCTCCTGTGCGCTCCTGCAGGAAATGACCCCTGATTGCAATGTTCTGTGCCTGGCCCCTTGGTGGCTAATGGTGCCATCAAGGCTGCAGTGAAGAGCCTACTGCCTGATTGCATGCCTTCTTGGCCCAGTGGTTTGAATGCTAGTCTTGGGGGTGGGGGGTTGAGCTTGGCTGTCTTTTTTTCTTTTCTTACTTTTTTGAGGGGATGTGGCTTTGGGCAGCAACAGGTGCATGTGTGCAGCTCTGTTACGTCCAGTCAGGCCCTTGCTGGAGGAGGTGAATGGGTGCCTTTCCATTGTGAGCTGGGAAGGGGCATTCAGGCCATGTGACTGTTGGGGTTGCACTGTCTCTGGGTCTTTGCTACCTGTCTGCTAGCTCTCCCTGAGTGGCTGGTTCAGTGGCTGGTGATTGGCTGACCCAGTGTGTCTGATTGATGGGTATTGATAGGGTTGCTGTGGACTCCGGCATGCCTGTTATGCTAAAATGTCTTGCAGAGGGGTGCGTGTTGTTACTTTCCTCTGCAGAATGTCCAAATGGAATAGATCAGCTGCACTGTTGTTGTGCCAGCGACCAGCTACCTTGACCACAGTGGCATTTAGAATTGTGCTGTATGACTCAAGCTGCCATCCTATGTGCACTTACTTAGGAACCTTTGTTGGGTTTCTAAGTAAACAGGCATAGTATTACACTGTAAGTCTACTGTTTTTCCAGGTACATTACTTATTGCTATCCATATAGTTCAGTAGGCATGCTGCACTGCCAAAAAAAATGCATAAAAATTCTTTTCACATTGACTGGCAGGACATCTCTATCAGTACAATTCTATGCAGTTATTTCAGTCTGTGTTCAATGGGTTTAGACTGGATTAATTAAGAATAGGATTGCATTGTAAGTCCTGACAAAATGAATGAAAATTAATTTCTGCTATACATGTCTTTGCCATGTGTGAGCACACGTTTAGTATTCCATCCAAATAAAATGTGGGAAAGTAAAAATATGCAAAAGGAAGGAAAGTCTTTATCCACTTGTACATCTTATTTTGTGAGGTTTACTGGACTTCTGCCTAACAAGGTTGCTTTGGCCCCTGCCACACGCAGGGGAAAAGGCGCTTAAAGGCGCGGCTTTTAAAAGCCGCGCCAATGTTGACACGGCGTGGCGGGATCCCACGGATCCCCCGGATCCCCCGGCCGCGCCGCCTTTTCTCCCCGGCGCGATCAAACGCCGGGGAGAAAACACGCCCTACCCGGGGGCCGGCCGAACTGCGCATGTCCGGGCATGCGCAGTTCGGATCCGGGCCGGGGTTGAGCCGGCGCAGGGAAGCGGCGGCGATCAAACGCCCTGGTTGCCGCGCCGCTTCCCTTTAAACCACCTAGATAGGTGGTTCAGTTTGCACCGGCTCATCCCGGGAAAGGGACAGTTTGGGTACGGAAGCCGGACGCTTCCCAGATGTTGTGGTGTGATCGCGCCGGTTTGATCCGGCCCCAAACTGTCCTGCTCCCGGACCAAATCGGTGAGTGTGAACGGGACCATGAAGAATTAAACTTTGTTTGTTATTAAAGGTGCCACTGGACTTGAACTTTGTTCTATGATTAAGTCCATTCCTTTTTAGCAATTAAATATGTCCAGGATGTTCAAGAGTGCTTAATAAACTCCAGTGCCTCACTTATTGAGGGTGACAACTGACCCTGACAATTTCAAAGTTGATATTCAGACGATTCTAGATTTCAAATAAGATGATTTTGAAAACTTTTACTACATAGAATGTTTATTCCTATTTATATAGATTTTGCACAACTACTTTGCCATAATACATCTGTAAAATAATTCCACCACTACATTTTGATTATGTGTTCAAATCCAATAGGTTTGTATGAACAATTGTTATGACAATGTTTACAGAACTGGGACATGTGCTGTCTTTTTAAAATGTATGGGAACCAGTATTTGTTTGTTTACATTGATCAGTTAAAGCTAAAACATGTGAGGCCCTTTTCACAGATATTTCCATAGAACAGACTCATCAGATTTGTTAAAAGCTAATTAAGCATAGGCAGCTTTACCACAGATGTGCACTGATGAGGCTTGTGCAACCAACCAAGAACATTCAGTCCAATCTCCTTTACACTGTGGAAACATTCCTCTAACCTCCTCAGGGCATCCTGAACAGTACCAAGCTTGTTGGTACCTAGCAATTAATAGATCCAATAAATGACTAAGTATACCTGGGTACAAATATCCTTCCATGCGGGGCGGGGAGAACCAGCAGAGAAAAGCAACTGCACCATTGGTATACAGGGGACTGGAAACTATTTTAATATTGCTGCAATACTGCTCATCGCCATGCTCAACAAGTATAGTGTTCACTGTTATCATTACATTAATTACATAATCGTTTTCTGCCTCCAGATAAATCATATTTTAGAGGAAGCCTAGCAATTGTAGCAAAGTCTTGTTTGGCAAGGAGAAAGCAGGCTAGATGGGTATAATTACTAATAAACATAAAGATCTTCTGCAATTAAGTAGAGGCAACAGTAGTTAAACATCTTCCAGTTTTGTAATTCTCCTGCATTTTTATTAGCATATTTTATTCAACCAATCTGGAATAAGTAAAAAAATCTGCTTTTACTTTTCAGGAAGTAAAAGGCTCCCAGTTCACAAATGTTTGCAGAATTTCTAAGATGATGTTTTGCTGTCCTTGGTGACCTTAATTATGAGCCAAGATTTGTAGTCTATTTTGGTACCAAATAGTTTGATTTGGAAGGTCCAAAGAAAATTGTAGCCTGAGTAAATCTTTTCCAATACTATGCATCTTGATGTTCCTAAAGTAGGTAAACATTTTGAATACAGAGTACATATAGAAAACAATCCTTATGTAGAAGTGAGTAATAGTATTAATATGGCTAACTATGATATATAGATGGACCGTACAGCTTCTAATATTACGCATAATGAAAAACAGTGCTGCTTTGCTTTCCACGTGGCTATATGTAGAACTATCGTAGTGGTTAGCATGTCAGCCTAGGTTCTGTGAGACTCAAGTTCAAGTCTTCCCACACCGGAAATTCTGCTTTTGGGACTGAAAATGGAAGAAGTCAATACAACTAAAAAGACCTTATTCTGGTACTTAATCACAACAGCGAGAATTATTTATGCACAATTTTGGAAAACAGAGAAAGTGCCAGAAATTGAAAACTGGATACAAAAAGTTCTGTTCATGGCAGAGATGGACAAAATTACGAAGAAGTTGAACAATAAAGAAGACGACGTGTTTTTTCAAGAATGGAGTGACTTTAAAATATATCTGGAAAAGAACTGGGATGTGAAACAAAACTTAATATGTTTAGATCAATATTAAGTCAAATGATGTTATATTTAGATTGTAAGGATAAGAAATTGATATAGTTGATGATATGAAGTAATTTGGAGCAGGGGTGGAAGCATTGCGGGAAGCCATTGGAGGGAGGGGAGGAACTGGGAATGGGGTAGACAATTGATAGAACGAAATGATTTAATTTTATATGTTGTATTCCTGAGAAAATAAAATTTGTTTACCAAAAAAAAAAAGTTCAAGTCTTCACTGTGCCACGGAAGCTTGCTGGGTGACCTTGGGTCAGTCATTTACTCTCAGTCTAACCTACTTCACAGGACTGTTGAAAGGATAAAACAGAGAAGGAAATAATGTTATAAGCCTCTTTGAGTCTTCACTTTGGAGAAAAATGGGGTATACATGAAGTACATAAACAAACAGATTAAGTAACATAATTGAATATATTGTAATATGATAACTTTCTATGTACTGTCTCTTCTGAAAATCTATATATAAATTGGCCTCAGTCAGAAGGGGGTTGGATACCACCCTTTTCCACCTCCTCTCCTCTAGCTGTACTCCCTTCTGAACTGGGGGTTACAGCTTGTTTGTCCTCACTGGCCTCCTCCCTCAGTCCTTCTGAAAGCCCTAGCCAGGTGTGTGGAGCATGCCTCCCTCTACCCAGAAGCCTTATGGGAGTGTGGACAAGCCCCATGAGGGACCAATGGTGCTTTCTGTGCAATTTCTGTGCCATTATTCCCTTTTTCCACCCCCAAGGGTGGAACTTCCCAACAACTGATTGTCAGACAGCTATCTGTCAAAGGGCCAGCTATCAGTCCTGACTCTTAAAGGGCCACCTGCCATTGATCAGCCAGCAAGTGTGGAGACCTGTATTTTTATGTTTTATTTTTATTGCCATCAAGTGACAGCTGACTTAAGGTGACCTCATGGGGGTTTCAAGGCAAGAGAAATTCAAAGGTGGTTTGTTGTTGCCTGCCTCTGTGTCACAGCCCTGATATTCTTTGGTGGTCTCCCTTCCAAATACTGACCAGGGCTGACCCTGCTTAGCTTCTGAGATCTGATGAGATTGGGATAGCCTGGGCTATCAAGGTTAGAGTGCAGACCTTTATAAGGTGCATCTATAACCCTGCTGGGCCTGGTGAATGCCAGTCTTGACCATGCAGGGGGCCAAGAAGGGGGCTCTGGTGTTGTCTCCCCCACCCTCCAACACGCACACATTTCCACACCGAGTCAGAATGTCTATCTTTTCTCTCACTTGCTTTCTACCATACTGTTTTTGTCATCCACAAGTTATATACTGCTTACATCAATTACTGCAGCAATGCTTATTTCCGCACACCTTTCTGCTTTCCACTTGATTTAGGATTTGTTCATTCACTGCACAAATTGTATATTTGTTCCAAAGAGCCAGCCTGTGAGGGTTATCGTCTCACTTGATGTTGGCTGCCTGTGTAGCTCCTAGTCTCAGCTTCAGCTCTGATTCCGATTTGTGGAGAATACAAGGAGTGAGAGGGTAGTTACTAAGGTATATGTACTCCAAGTATCTACAGATCTAAAAGGAAAACAGCCTATCCTTGGAAAGGAAGTAAAGCTGGGCCATTCTTGTTAGGTAATATAGTTATAAATCTAATGTATTAAATACAATTTTTCCATGCAAATCTGAGTGTAGACATCAGCTTCTATTGCACATGTCTACTTCCCTGAACAAATCTTTTTTCCTTGTTTTGGCGCCCAATAAATTGCACGGCCAGCATGGTGTAGTGGTTAAGAGCGGTGGACTGGGTTTGATTTCTCACTCCTCCACATGAAGCCTGCTGGGTGACCTTGGGCCAGTCACAGTTCTCTCAGAACTTTCTCAGCCCCACCTACCTCACAAGGTGACTGTTGTGAGGAGAGGAAGGGAAGGAGACTCCTTAAGGTAGAGAAAAGCATGGTATAAAAATCTACTTTTCTTCTTCTACAGGCATAGCATTTCTATTATCCCTCTTTATCTATTAGTCTAAAGCTCATAAATAAGTGTATACCTTTCATTGTAGCAGAAGGGTATGGAATGGAGCAGAAATTATTGATAGTGAAATATAATATGGTGGTTTTAAACTGTGCATTAAAATTAGAGATTAAGGGCAGATTTTTAAATCTGAGGATATTTTCTATTGTTGCAGAATATCAGGGAATATAACAGATACTCTTACCATTTGATTAGTTCAAATACTAATAAAAAGATGTCCCATTGTAGCCATGCTAACCAGTTGTTGGCTTGGAGTATGACTGATTTCATGACACCTGAAAGGTTTTTGAAATTGTTCTATGTCACCTCAAATTGCTTGTAGTGGGAGTTACTTTTTAGATGCTGCACAAAAATGAGTCACCAAAACTATAACTTGTATCTTAGCAACAGACTTATAAATGATTTGGTTCTGAATCAGACTAGCAACCAGCTATACTCAGTTTTGTCAAATTTTTTGCTCCTGAGTAGTCTTTTTGAAGTAACTCATTTTAAAATTGCAGCCAGCATGGTGTAGTGGTTAAGAGCGGTGGACTGGGTTTCAAAAGTATCTTGAAAATTTCTATTCTAATACTTAGTTAAATTCAAGAAGGTTTTGTCATTTCTATTAGTAAGAGAAAGATGCAACTGTGCCTGAGTACAAAATACTTTCTCTATGAGACACTGAGCATTCTAGACAAAGGTGCATAGGACTGCACTGCCAAGATACAATTCTAAGGCCACTATGTAAACTGCTTAGTATGGCAACTCCCAGTAAGCCCCACAGTGGTGAGCTATGTATAAGCATTCATCATCATAGCATCCTACTAATGCCATGCTGGTGTATACCTGATGCCACCTGCATAAATTTTAGAAAGAGAGATGGGCACAAATGAAAGTTCATGAAGAACTTTGGATGGTTTGTGGTTTGTGTAATGAAGTTTGTGGCATGAACTGGCATGAACTTTCCATGAACTTTCAAGATGTTCATGGAGGTTCATGCTGGTTCATGAATGGATACATTTCCAGACTGTCTGTCTCTGCTCAATCAAAATGTTTACCAAACTTCAAAGCAATGGGAGGGAGTCTGTTCCGTCTGACGCTGTGTAAAACAGCACCTTCTGGACAGATTCAACGCATGGCCAGATTCAAAGTAGAATTAAATCATTTTTATTATTACGTTCCACATGCATTCATAAGAGTCTTTACTCATATCTTTGTAATCTAATTCATTTCACTGACTCATGGTGAAAAGGATTGCATTTTCCCACTCCTTGCCGCTTTGAGAACAAAGAAAAACGGAAGAGAGCTGTAAACGCAGAAATCCTCCCGCCTCTGTGAGGAGGAAATTACTGTTAATTAGCCAGTCAGGGATGCATTGGGATGCCTAACTAAAGACTACAATTCCCAGGAGCAAACTGCTCTTAAAGATATATGGCAGTTCTACTTAGCTACAGTTAAATGCTGACTGGGACAGCACAGGGTCAGTTTCAAACTAGTCATGTCAGTTTCAAGAGGTTCTCCCCCCCCCTTCCTGGCCTTCCTGCGTGCCCTTTTCTTGAACAGAGCTTTCAAAATCCCTTCCCTTGTTTGTATTTGTTGTGACTGTGCTTTGAGAGCAGCCCTTTTAAACTAGCAATGCCAGTGGCATTGAGTTCTGCTGGGAATTCTGCACATTATAATTGCAGGGATTATCTGGTTTGACATTAGTCCTCCTTTTGTTTGCATTGCCACAGTGGCACTGGGTTCCGCTGGGCTTGCAACCCCCTTCTACCACTTGGAGTGTGATTCTGTGCTTCACATTAGCTTGTTGAGCTGGCATTGCCACGGTGGCACTGGGTTCTGCTGGGCACCAGTACATTGCACTGTTTCTGCTGGGCTTGCAATCCCCCCCCTCCAGCTTGGAGTGCTATTCTGTGCTTCACATCATTCCTGTTGAGCTGGAATTGCCACAATGGCACTGGGTTCTGCTAGGCACTAGTACATTGCACTGGTTCTGCCGGGGGGGGTGTACTAAAAGTAAAAGATTGTCCATTGGAAACAATGGACGAGGCTTGAAGACCCATTAGAGATAATGGGAGCCAGGAATGGCAATTGACTTGCAGGAATGCCAATTGACTTACATGACCTCCACTGAAATACATTACAGCACAAAATACTTGCAATGAAAATGAGGAGTGGATTTTCAATTAATTATCTGGGCCCAGATAAACTGCTATGGGAATTATGGTCTCTTGGAAGAGGCAGAAGTGCTCTGAGAGTGGAATGAAAGCCCCTGGGTGTAGCAGAAGTGTTTGGGGGCTGGAATGTTAGCCCCCAGAGTTGAATGGGGGGCCCCTGAGAGTAAACGTCTACTGGCATTGGAATGACAGGTTGCAGAGTGGAATGACGCTCATTCCACTCTGGGGTTTTTCATTCTAGTCCCAGGACACTTCTGATACTCCCACTTCTGATACTTCTGATACTCCCAAGGGCCATAATTCCACTCTGAGGGCTGTCATTCCACTCCCAGAACACTTCTGCCACTCCAAGGGGCTGTCATTCCAGTTCCAGAGCACAAATTCTATTCCAGGGTACCATGATTCCACTCTAGGACCTGTTATTCCAGTCCCAGAGCAGTTTGGCTGGGCCCAGATAATTAACTGAAAATTCATTCAACATTTTTGTTGCAACTATTTTATATTGTAATGTATTTCAATAGAGCCCATGTAAGTCAATTGGTATTCCTGGCTTCCATTATCTTCAATGGGCCTTCAAGCCTTTTCCATTGTTTCCAGTGGGCAATCCTGTCATTCCTTTTAGTATATCCCTTCCGCTGGACTTGCAGCCCCCTCCTCCTGCTTGGAGTGTGATTCTGTGCTTCACATCAGTCCAGTTAAGCTGGCAATGCCACAATGGGACTGGGTTTTGCTGGGCAATAGTACGGTGCACTGGTTCTGCTGGTCTTGCAACCCCCCCCCCTTTTGCTTGGTGTAGACATCAGTCCTGTTGAGCTGGTGTCGCTGACACTGGGTTCTGCTGGCCACTCTCTGATTGAACTGGTACTGCTGGGCACTCTGTACATTGCACTGGTTCTGCTGGGCTTGTAGAAATGCCCCCACCTTCAGTTTCTGCTGAAGAGATTCTCTGGGTTGACCTTAGTCCTGTTGGATATGCGCTGATTCTGCTGGGCTTGCAAAAATGCCCACCACCACCTTTGATTTCTACTGCAGAGATTCTCTGTGACTTTGATTCTGTTCTGCTGGGCTTCTATTGCCTTTGTTTGTTTGCTTCCCCCCCCCCTCCATTGGAAACAATGAGGTTTTGTTTCCAATTGGAAACAATGGAGGATGGGAGCACATTCTTTAGGGGGCTGTAACTCAAACCCTATAAATAAAATCCTCACCAAACTTGAAGGGCAGGTAGAGGAGAGTCAGCCAGAGATCCCCTGCACGTTCAGTGTCTCTAGCATGCTAGGGGGGCATTCTGCTGTATCATAAACTGAACCAGTTCATTTAGCCTCTAACCAGTTCATTTAGCCCCTAAAAGTTCATGGTTCATGAACCGGGCATGTCATGAACCAAACTGCATTTTCCCAGTTTGTGCCCATTCCTAATTAGAAATGTAAGGTGCCCAGGCATGTAAGGGAAGAAGTAGGCCTTCTCTGGTATCTAAGCCCCCTCAGCCTACAACCTGGTGCCAGAGTAATGTTACACCGGAAAAGTACTGGTGTAAGTATAAACTTTCCCACTGACTGCAGTGGGTGTGAAAAACAGACTCCCACACTTCTTACCTCCCACCATGCCTATAAAGCCATAGTTCAGGCTAGGATACCATTTACGACTGTACCAGTCTCAGCTCTATAATAAGCCCTAACGAGGGCATAACAGACACCTGTTTGACCAGCACAGCTAAGCTGGACATGTGATGGTGAGGATAATTCTATCTGTGATGTCAGTAGAGCTTTCAAACTCACAGGAGCCTCCAAGAAAGTTGGCAACCCAACTCAGTAGATCTGCCTTCTAAACAACTTCTAAACAACTTTTCTGATTTTCCTGTTTGATAGTTTCACAGTTCTGTCTCTGTTTCGGTGGGATGGTACTTAGGGATCTATGCCCTTAAAGGGGACTCACACTAGGAGGGCAGGTTGAGAGGATCCTCCTGTATTTACAGAACTGTGCACACTGTATGGCAGGAAGGGGAAACGGAGTAGAAGCACTGCTGAGGCAAAACCTCATGAATGCAACAGAGGGATGGCTGTATGCAGGGCTATTTTTGGGCAGGAACGCACAGGAACGAAGTTCCGGCTGACTTCAGAGTTGGCCACTCCCACTACAGCCAAAACCTCTGTGCGTGTGTGGCTACAGAGGGAAAGCCTGGAGAGAGACCCCCCCAGCAACTCTGAGGCGGGCAGGCCAGGGGGGCTGGAAGAATTGGGGAGGCATTTAAATGCCTCCCTATACCTTCCCTGGCCTGTCCAAGGGCCGGCTTGCCTGGACTCCCCACAGCTGTGGGGTGTGGCCTAATATGCTAATGTGTTTCTGTTGTTGGGTGTGGCCTATTATGCTAATGAGTTCCTGCTGGGCTTTTTCTACAAAAAAAGCCCTGGCTGTATGGAAAGGTGCTAAGCAAAATGGCACAACCATGAGCACCTCATCCCAAATGACTGGGTCTGACAGTGCCCTTGGTACTTCTTCTAGGATGTCTGGTGGCTGGTCCCAGCCTGCTCCTTCCCTCCATCCTCCCATGGGCCTCAACTTGTTCCACGGTGTCCTGTTGGATTTGAATGATGATTTACTTTGGCAAGTAAACTGTGAAGGTATCTGAGTGATATGGTTCCATTTCTGTGTGTTCACCCATGGAAAGGGAATGTATATGTTTGCGTAAGGGCATTTTGAGCCACCATCTGTGGTGTTCCCAGGAGTACAGTAGTTACAACACTCTTACTGGGGCACGAGCTTGTTCCAGAGGAGTTATAGTTACATAGTGAGGAGTTTCTCACTATGTTTATGGTTATATATTATTATCTTCAAAAATACAGTAAAACTCACTTAATGTGGACCTCTCTGATCCAGATCATTTCTTATTCTGGACATAATTTATCACTGTAGGGGAGAAGGACTAAACAGGACTAATTTATTGAGAAATTCCATTTTATTCACTGGGGCTAGGGATGCCAGCCTCCAGGTAGGGCCTGGGGATCACCTGGAATTACAGCTCATTTTCAGACTACAGAGGTCAGTTCCCCTAGACAAAATGGATGCTTTGGAGGGTGGCTTGTATAGCACTGTACCCCACTGAGGTCCCTGTCCTCCCCAGGCTCCACCATCAAATCTCCAGGAGTTTCCCAACCTGGATCTGGCAAGCCTACCCTCCCATCTCCCAGTGGTGGCCAAAGGACACCTGGCAACCCTAGGGCTTACTGTTAGGAAAGAGTTCCTAGGATTGCAGCCCTAATTACCTAAGGTAGGATCTGTGGGTCTCTGCCTCTTAGGTATGCATCCATTGCAGATGGCTTGAATTAGAATAACAGAGGTTTTCCCATGGATAAAACCCAATTCTTAATTTATATATGTTAATTCATTTAAGTATATGCACATTTATCATTGCCTGGTATTGAGATTGTGCTAAAAACAGAAAAATATAGACACAGTAGTAGAAAACATGTGTTTGTCTTTAATATGGTATAGGTATTTGCTTTAAAACAAGACACTTTTTATACTCTTGGACAAGACAGTAACAAGATTTAAAGTTAGATTAAAAGAAAGATATTTAGAACCAGGCATTTCACAACTCTTTAGCACTTTGTCACTGTTCACATTTTGTTCCACGATATCCTGATCTCCACAAGTAAGGCGCTACCTTTCTAGCACGTGGCCCAATTCCTGGAGACACTATGCTCCCTTTCTTCACTCTGTGATTATTTCCACTGCAGCTCTGCATCCCGTTGGCCCTTCTGTTACCTGCCAGTACCCATTGTGCTTCCTGCAGTAGCCTCCAGATTTTGACCTAACTAAATAATTTCAAAGTAGTTATTCATTTTTCTTCTTCTACCCTTCACAATAAATTGACCTAAAGGAGGAAAGCAATGGCAAAACGTATCCAAAAACAACTGTGGGAGTGTCTGGAATTTGGTTTCTTATGCTGTCCTGCAAGGTTAGCACTGGGTCAAATTTTATATGTGTTAATATGAAATCTGTTCCTCAAAAGATCTATTATGTAGCGTGGATGTAAAATATACTTTCTACCTTAATGGAGACCTGTGTGCTGTTTTGCCAACCATCTCTAAGAAAGGTCAAAGCAGCAGTTATGCATTAGGATGATTTGTTTTGAAAAAATGGCACTTAAATATTTAAATGTACCAGGTTCTATGTGTTTAATTTCATTGTTTAACTGTTGCATAGTTTCCCAACTATGTAACTGTTGGCAAAAAGTAATGGGCTGCTCTGTATTTATGTACTGATGCTTTCAGGAGCTATCATGGTTGGCCAAAAAGTTCTCTTATATGTTATTTCTTTTATACTGTTGAAGATGTATGTCAAAATGCATAAAATACCAACAAACTTTCCTTTTATGGTCCATAGAAGCATTGGGGGAACCCCAGATTATTTACAGTAGCTGGTTTTCTAAGAGTCCCAGCTCTTAGAGAGTATTACTTGGATTGTATATTAATTGTGGTACACAGAAATCTAAGCATGTCTAGTCAGATCTGTTCAATTGGGCTTATTCCCAGGAAAGTGTTTTTAGGATTGCATTGATAATGATAATACTAATTGACATCTGGCCTAAAATATTCCCTGGGAACATGGATGTCATGATCATCACTTCGTAAATGGAATGAAAAATATAGATCAACAATGGCTATCGATTACTGCCATATCTTGACCTAGGGTCACCTTCGGATGACAAACTATAGAAGGAAGGGTTTTTAAATTTTTGTTTACTATTTAGTACATTAACAAAACATAACAATAGAGAACAACCAAAAAGGCAAATACAGATTCTAAAAGAAGACAATAAAAGGTTTAGAATTATTATTATACAATTTGTTTTGCAATTTTAACAAGATATTTTTGCAGCTTTATCAGTTTTATATACACTACTTTTAAAATCACATCTTTTCATAGGTTCCTAATACTAAAAGAAAGGGCTTTTAAAAATTTTCATGTGTTCCGCTCACACAAAGGATTGCTATGCCCACAGGGAGAACAGGGGAGATAGTATATAGTGAGGAAGGGGGGCATAGTCAGGATCCCTGAGTTTCTGACATGTGTTCAGGCAGGCTGTATGTGTGTGTATACATAATCTGGGGTTTCATGAAAAACTGCGGGTGGGGAAAACAATTTGGAAATCCCACGCAACCTCCAAAACTCTGTCATCCTCTAGGAGTCTATAAATTCTTAGGGGCTGAGAACGCTAATTCCACCACCTCACTTTCCACTTTAATTGACTTCCAGTTATTCACAACCTTCTGTATCTCATGGAGCATTTGCAAAGCTCATCAGATGAGTCTGGGTGGAGGTTGAGGACATACTACTCTTTTTCAGTAAATTTACAAAGTCACTTTTTTATGCACACCTGAGGAATCCTCAAAGTATGTGCAAACCCCCAGTTGTCTGTGGGTACTCCCATTCTGCTGTAAAAAAAATCAGTAAAACCTCTCTATCAATAGTAATATACATACACTCACACATGTGACTCTCATTCATCATGAAGTTCTTTCTACACTTTGTGATGCTGAGAAAGTGCAAAACCTCTTGTGTCACAAACAACCTGGAATGTTCATGTGTGCAAGGATTCCAGCTTTATGATTAGGGCAGTTATAGAATAGATCCTCAATGTCCTGTTTGTTCCTGTTACTGAGAATAAGGTAGCATAAGATAAACTACAGGGAAATAACACTGGCCTCCCTTGTCAGAATTACAACAAGAAAACTGCATTGAATAATGAAAGCACTACATAAATCCTAAGTATTGCTCCTCATCCTCTGCAGGCCTCTGTCACCTAGTATGCATAGAAGGGATATTAGGAAAAGACAGGCTATGTAGTGTGCATCTTTATGCTTGCTGTACAGCAAAACAGCCAAAAGAAGGACTGGATTTTGGATGGCTGCTAGACAGAATACAGGTACACATGACTGGCAATGTTTCTGTGAGCTCACATAGAAGATTGGAAGCTATTAATGTAATTGTAGAACTTGGCTTTTGAAATGAGAGAACATTTGCAAACTATTCTATTAAAGGGTATGTTCAGAAAAGGGACGTAAATAGAGGCTGGAATGTCATCTCTGAGGTTCTCATGCCTTATGTCAGCAACAGATCCCCTACATGGAACTATTGCCTTCTTATGTGCAGTTCACTTGAGGACAAACAGCAGTCTCCATTCCCAAGGGAAGCCCCGATTACCAAGTCTTTCTAGAGGACTACACACAAACCAGCAAAATGCTTAAATTCAGGACTAGGCAGAGGTGAAGACACAATCCCGCATTTGCACATTTTTAAAAAAGTGACTTAAAGTGATTCTTCTAAGAGCCCTATGGGGTCAATGTTTCATAGCTGACTTTTGCTGATATAGCCAAATTAGCACATTATATTCAAATAATTTGAAGGCATATTTAACTAATGGCTGATTTGTGTAGCCATCCGGAGGGCCTAATTCAGTCCATGCAGCCATTTATTTCACTTCATCATTTGAAGGTGAATGTGGAAAACTGCTCTAATGATCACAAAGCATAGATGGGAAATTCCAGTTCACACACTCAGGAATCATCAAAGGCATCAGCAGACTGTTTTTGTCAAGAGTTGGTGATACATACCAGCAACTTGTTATGCATGCTCCATTATCACCAAACCTGGTTGTATGAACTGAGTACAGACACACCTAAAATCAGAGGTGTGTCATGTGCTATAGCAGAACTCTGAAAAATAGATGAGGCAACATTATATCCTTTCTGAGATCTTGGTTGTAAGATTCTAATGTCAGACCAAAGGTGTCTCACAGTGCCATTCTAAGCAGAGTTATACTTTTCTGTTGGCTACAGTGAACACAGAAGAGTTAAACTCTCTTTAGGATTGCACTGTCAGAGTGCTGTTTTTTTAAATTTCTGGTTGAGACAGAAGAACCCTATTCCCGAGAGAAGGATAATTAAATGGGTAAAGTGGTGATGGAAGACAGAGGTTGTAACTAGGGGTATGAAGTGATGGAGCAGGTCTGACCACTGAGTTCAAAACCAATCCCTGCTTATCATGAAACTCTCTAAACCTTGTGCTAGTAATTTTCTCTTAGTATCCAGGGCTATTTTTGGGCAGGAACGCACAGGAATGGAGTTCCGGCTGGCTCCCAAGTTGGCCACGCCCAGCAGGATCTCATTAGCATAATAGGCCACACCCAACAGCAGGAACTCATTAGGATTGGCTACATTAGGGGTGTGTGGCCTAACATGCAAAGGAGTTCCTGCTACAAAAAAAGGCCCTGGGTTTTGACAACAAACAAGGTAAACAGAATAACAAGCAAAAGGTGGGTGTGGCTGGATAACCACACTTCTGGTAACATGGGAATGCGGCTTAATATGCTAATGAGTGGTGCAGTCAGGGGTGTGGCCTAATATGCTAATGAGTTCCTGCTGGGCTTTTTCTACAAAAAGAGCCCTGAGTATAACCTACTCACAGATCAGTTTGGCTTAGCAGTTAAGAGCGGCGGACTCAGGCCTGGAGAACTGGGTTTGATTCCCCTCTCCTCCACATGCAGCCAGCTGGGTGACCTTAGGCCAGTCGCAGTTCTCTCAAGAGCAGTTCTCTCAGAGCTCTCTCAGCCCCGCCTACCTCACAGGGTGTTTGTTGCTGGGAGAGGAAGGGAAGGAAACTGTAAGCCACTCTGAGACTCTGTGAAGGGCGGGGTGTAAATCCAATCTCCCCCTCCCCCTCCTCCTCTTCTTCTTCTTCTTCATAAATGAAAGAGGGGAGAGCCATGTATGCTGCCACAGTTCCTGGGATAGGATAAAACTGTACTAAATAAACATATTTTAAAATCTTGAGTTTGACTCTTTGATAGAATTAAAATTAGGAAATCAAATTGTTAGCACTAGTTTGAGGAATAATGTTTTTCTGCTTGTAATTTCCTGCTCCCATTCAACCAATTGGAATGAAAGGGATTATACCTCTCACCTAAGGAAGACTTCTTTCCAAGTTTCAGGCAGAAGACAGAAGTATCCCTGATCTGCAGGCAACTGTGGCAGATCAGCCCTACTCTGATCTGCAGGCTCTGTTTTGTCCTGCTCTCTGAGGCACCTGGGCACCAGTGGCCATCCAAGGTCTCCGCCTGACATGTGTCAACCACCTGGGTTTCCCAACACTGGGGGTCTCTCTCTTTCTCTCTCTCTGTTCACCCACTGCCACCACCTGGAGTTTGTAGGAACTGCCCATTGAGAGGACCAGAACTCCCAGCTTCCCTTCCCTGCATTGCCATTCTAAGGCTTCACCTTGAGCCTGTGTCTCCTGCTACCCAGCTTCTGGTTACCACAGGGACAGCTTACTGCACTTGTGCACCACTGGGGGAGTAGCCACTTGCCAGCTGACTGCCCCTGCCCTTCTGCCTGGTGCTCATTTTAAAACAGCATGTCCAAAATGGTGGAGGTCTATGTGGTACAGAAAACCACTACCAGCATTAAGAGTTATAAAACATTTATTAAAAAGAAAATGCCCACACACAGAGGTCATTTCGGGGGGGAACGCGGGGGAACGCAGTTCCCCCGGGTGAGGTGCAGGGGGCGGGGCACACAATGAAGCCCCGCCCCCTGCTTCTGGCCACCCTTCTTCCAGCCCTCATTCAGCCAGGAGGAGGCAGGAGAAGAGGGAGGGTAAGTTGCTTCCTCCCCGCCTCTCCCCACCCCTGCCTGCCTGGGGCCAGGGAGGGCCTTGGCAGGGCTTCCTCGCACTTCCGCCAGCCTTGCAGGTCCACCGCTGAGCCCCTGATGTCAGGGGGTGTGGCATATGCTAATGAGTTATGCTAATGAGTTCCCCTAGCTCTTTTTCTACGAAATGACCCCTGCCCACACACATACTCTCAACACAGCCACAGACTGAGCAACAGATCCAAAATAAAAATATAAAATGCAGTACCTCTGTCCCTCCTTCTGTGTGTGCCTAGTGTATATTAATCTAAGGCAGGTTCTTTAACTTAAAAGGTTACAGTGGTTTAAAAGCTTCCCAGTATCTTGGAGCTACTGCTCAGGCCTGCAGTCTGGCATATGGAAATGGCCTCCTTCAGCAGACCCCATGTGACAGCTCTGTCTGCCTCAGAAGAGACCCTCATCTCTGTTTCCACACCCACTGGGCAGGTCAAAGAAGATTTTCTCTTCTCTGAAACTCTGTCGCCTGTGTGTGTGTGTGTGTGTGTGTGTGTGTGTGTAAGAGAGAGAGAGAGAGAGAGAGACTTGATCATCTCACTGTATCCAGCCAGACCTTCTATCTGCATTTCTAAAGCCTTGGTGGCTGAGGCTAGCCAGCAATTGACTCCCTCCTGCCTATACTCTGCCAAGAGAGAGAAAACAAAATAAAACTCAAGGTGAAGGTTTTGTTAAAAAATGCATTTCTCCACAGTTATCAAAATTCTCACTCACAGAGTGGGTTCAGGCTTGCATAAATTGGCGAGACAAGGTGCTTTCACAGCAAGAGTTTTCCATATTTCAGCCACCTGACTTGTGCAGGTATTCTTCCTGTTTCTGCATGTTGTCAGCTCCTAGTAGTGCACAGGCCATTAATAGATTATTCTTTCCAGCCCCCCCCCCCCCCCCACCCCCTGCTTTTTTTTGTTTTAAACTTGTTTTAAAAAGTGTTTCCTGGGCAGGACACTGTGGACAGGAGCAGTTTCCTTTTCTGTGTCTAAAAATGAAATAGCGTGATTGCTAATCAATTGCTTTTTTCTTTGTTAATGTCCACAAAGGGCCAGTCCCTTGCAGCAATTGAAGGAATTAGCAGAACAGAAAATAATCATCTACAGGTCAATTTACCTTTTAGACAGCAGGGGAAGGCGATTAAAAAAAAAGGTTTTAAACAGTATGAAAGGGAAACCACAGCTAACAATGGACAGAAAATGGATTACCTTCTGCTGTCTAGAATCTCAGTTACAAAGTCAGTTTCACACACAGTTGAACCACTGGACCACCATAGAAAAACTACCTTGTTGTGGAAGCAGCGTTGAGATTCCCAAGCAGAGAACAATGCACTGCTTTTGAACAAATATGGAGAATAAAGGCAAGGGTTACTGCCATCACCTCTATTGCTACATACTGTTGCTTTTTTTCAGGAATTCCACACTTGAAAATTGCGAGTTAATACCCAAAGGAAAAAATATTGCGGGAAAAGTGGATCCAGAAAACGCAGAGTAACGGGGCAGTAAATTCGAAGCTACTACTGGAGCAGCCAAAAATTGTGCAGAAAGTTTTACAAACATTGATGCTTTAAGAACGCCAATGCAGCAGTTTGCATGTGTGCAGAAACGGCCATAGTTTTCTTCCAGCCCAGCTCTGATAGCAAAAGTCAAGCAGGTGGTGGGGGGTTTGGGTTGCTTCTTGTCTAGTAAACTTCGCATTTTACTTCCTTAATTGTAAGGTAGTCCAATTCTTTCCCAAAAAGACTCCTGACAAATTCAAGAGAACTATTATGTCAAAGGGGATAGGCCATAGGCAGTAGAAGATATTGCCTGAATGGGAAAGCAGTTGAAGAGCTGAGATAGAGGCAGGGGTCATTTTGTAGAAGAAGAGGTGCAGGAGCTCATTAGCATAACTTTTTAGCATAACTTATTTGCATATGCCACACCCCCTGACATCACCGGAAGTGTGTCAGAAGGCAACACCCACCGCTCAGGCTCCACTGGATTGTTTTGAATTCCCAGCTATTGCGGGGGGGGAGTGCAGATCTGCCCTCGCAGAGGAGGGAGAGCTTGTATCTGAAGGCAGGCTGGGGGGGGCAGCTCTGCAACTTATCTGGCTGCTTCTTGCTCCTCGTGGCCTGACTGAGGGCTGCTGGGAGCAGGGGGCAGGGCTTGTTGAATGTGCCCGCCCCCTGGGCTCCTTACCGCCGGAGCTCCGCTCCTGTGCGCTCCCGCAGGAAAGGACCCCTGGATAGAGGAATCATAGGAGGAGCAGGAAATGGAAAACAGAAGAGGAGAAGGGCATATGAGCCAAGAAGCAATCAAGTGCCCTTTTAAAATCTTGTTGGTAGTTTACAGAAGAATAACAGGGTTTGAGGGTTGTACATTCTGGATTGGGGAAGGCCTGTCACCCATGAATACAGACATGTGTAGCTGGAAAATTTGATGCTACTGAAGTGCTGTGCTTCTCCTACACTCTCTTTGCACAATGGTATTGCTTTTTAATTTGAAATGTTGCTCAGTTGTCTTTTTTATGGAGAAAAGCAAAATAAATATTTAAAACAAAACAACATACCTGGCAGAGTAGGGGTACCAGGATGCTAATTTTAAAAGTTGTCTTTGGAAACATTCCCCACCCCATTCTGCCCCAGGAGGCTTATTATTTTATGTTAAGAAGAAATATATTCTGTTTTTCTTTAATATTATGTGCTGCTAGTACTTTAAAATTACTGGAAACCAAATTAAAGCTAGTATGTTGTCTAGCAACACAGAAACAAACATTCTCCTGCTTTCTTATAGCGTATGTCAGTTTCTTCCTCCATGTAAGTGAAACAAGCACACAGCAGAGGGTAAGTTAATTGTTCCTTTGAGAACCTGCTTTGGGTTTAGGCTCTGGATAACAGCCATGTCATTTCTTTTCATAGCCTCCCGAGACTCATTAATTCTTCACAATGCAGTTGATCAAGTAAAACTAATCAACCTACCAAGGAAGATTTCATTATTTTAATCTTTTAAATTATTTTTATGTTGGGACTACTGGGGTCCAGACTACACCAGAAACCTAGAAGCATGAATTCAAGTATTATATGACTGCTGAAAGAACTGGGATGTCTAGTTAAGGGCCTGTTCAATCATATGGTTGGATCCAGACTAAATGGACAGTTTCCACCAATACCCCATTTAGACTAAGGAGCCCCTTGAGTTGTTCCTGAAGATCCCTTGTCCCATAGGAGCAGCACTGTAGTGGGCTACATTGGAACAGGTAAGGAAGGAAATTTTAATTTTGCTGATGGCATATTTAGTCTGGATCAAACCCACATATTATAGGGATATCACAACTGTCTGTAATCCCTTTGTTGGGTAATATGAATGTTCAGTAGGAAATTTACTAATTAAGATCTGATCCAAATTAGATCCATTCATAAATATAGCAAATGTTCTGAATCCAAACAGATTTCCCCCCCAACATTTGGAAGAGGTCATAGTCTGCTCAGTTTGAGTATTATTCTGGTGCCTTGCCATCTGGTTTAATTTTCAGGGGCAACAGGAGATGGGAGAGGCAGTGAGAGAAAGACTGCAGATATTTGTCTGACAAGGAAGATGTCTCACCAGTATGGTTAGCCAAAATCCCATAATTTGTCCGGGTTAGGATATGACACAGGAAATTGGCCAGTGTAGGATTAAAATACTGCAAGAATACTCCATTTTTGTAATCAAAAACAAAAAGCCCCCCCCCATTCTCACTTGAGGATACCAGGAAAGGTGGGATATCTCAGGCCCAAATTAGATGTTACTTTTCACACAAATTTACCTTGGGGACCTGCAGCCCTATTGCAGCTGCAAGTCCCTGTTGGCACCTCCTGTGTAAAAAGCACAAACATGCCCAATTCAAATCAGGACAATGGCATGGGGGGAGGGGGAATTGCCTTTCTACCACCCTGTTTTTGGCTGCTGAAATGACTTGGGGTCATGGGGAGCATTATTCATCCTGTCAGAGGGCTGCAAGTGCAAGTGTTCAGGGTGTATGCAGCCTCCTGACAGGGAAGATAACAGTATGGCTGCAAGTTTCTGGGGTGAACTGGTTTAAAAACTAATGTCTAGTTTGGCCCTCACTTACATACCAACTCATACTTCCCTCAGTTCCCTGCATCCTCTCTGCAACTGAGAACTGTAATTGCTTATAAAGTCAAGATGATTTCTCCTATCTGCCTGAAATTTGGGACATAAGCTTCCTTAGATGAGAAATACAGCCCCTTAAAATCTCATCTCAATCGTGTAGGCTAGGAAAGTTAAATTTACAAATGTGTTTCCCATTAAAATAAGCAGAAACAACCATCAGATTGATTTCCTGTATTCTGAATTAATAAATTCTTATATTAAAGAACTAAAGGATACTAACATTGAATACATTGGGGAAATTGGCAAAATAGTTAAATATTCAGATGTTGCAATGAATCTTTGCTTCACTGGAGAGCAGGCATTTTCTTCTATTTAAAGATCTTTCTTTCTAAGGGAAGGGTTCACAGGAGATCTACAAAACAACAAAGACACCTAAGGACTACATCTTGGAGAGGTGGGGCGATGGAGTAGCAAGGTGGTCTGAGAATCCAGGGCTCTGGATCTCACCAACCTTTGGAGTCTTTTTAGGGGACTTTCTTGACATTTCTGGACTCCTCCAGATTTGACAAGGGTCCACCAGTTCCTCAGGAGTAGGAAACTGGTAGCAGAAGACTTAAACTGAGTCCCCTGTTTGCGGCAACAGCAGGTGAAGTTTTCAGTTCGTCTTGAAGCAGAAGCTCCAAAAGGACCGGTCATGGCAGTTTGTGGCTGGAAAGCTACATTCAAGCCCCAAACAAGAGCCTCCATACCACACCACAAATCATTCTGGTGAAGACTCCATAAGCAACCTTATTTTCTACTTTAATTGTTAAGCTTGTAAACAATCACTTGATTGCCCCTATAAATCTGTTCCAGAGGCAGAGGGAGGGGTAAAACTCTCATGCCGGGCGGCGAGGCAAAGTCTTGGAAATTTTATTACATCGAACACGCAGGGGGAAAACAACACTTTGAAATGTTCTACCTGCTATTTGGAAAATATTATTACAGAAACATATTTCGCTCTTAAAGAACTTTGATGAAACTATTGAAAGTGAAACAGGCTAAAAGTTAAGCTAAAATGGCGCTGAGCAGCAGTTTCTTTGTCTGTGTCTTTTTATGCGCAATTATGCAGTGAATGTTGTGTCTGTTAAGGAGTGAGATGGCTCTCGCAGCTCCATTTGAGATGAAGGATTCTAGGACAGATGAAAATATACAACTGTTCTCAGATGACCAATGGGACTGTTTAAAAAGCCAGTTGACGGGGAAAAATCACAAATGCTGTTATGGAAGCTCTGGGAGAGTATTGGGATTGTTTTGAAGAAGAGATTATTGAGGCACAAAATCAGATGACGTCAGTTTCTACACAAGAGGAAAAACGACAGGACCTGTTTCAACACTCGATATCTACAATAAGAGACTTTTTTAGCCACTGCTTTGATGAGTTGATTGGACATAATATGGGCAACGTAGGCTGTTTGTTTTCGTACACAAACAGGCCAGAAGAGAATGAGACATTCAAAAATCAAAGACACAAAAGAACACCGATTTTGATTAGACATTTTCAAAGAAAGCAAGAGAAATTTAAATTTTATAAACAAATGGAAGTAGCACTCTCTGACAGTCAGCATGGCTTTACTAGTGGAAAAGATAAAGATAGCCAAAACTGGAACTTTTAAGCTGATGAGATCTGTTTATTTACTTTGTGCCTTGTTCCTGATTTACACGACTATTTGATATCCGACTGATTTATGAATATAATCTGAAGCAAAGTATTTTAATTCTTACATTATCTTGACTGTTTAATGAAAGCTAAAGATATGGGCAGTCTGAAATTTTAGAGAGGATAAGTGGAAGTAGCACTCTTTGACAGTCTGCATGGTTTAAATTGACTGAAGGGATAATGATCTACTAAAAGTGGAACTTGTAAACTGTTGAGAACTGTTTATCTATTATGTATTTCTACACCTGATTTACATTGTTATTTGATACCCAATTGATTTATGAATATAACCTGAAGCAAAGTACCTCCAACTTTTGCATTCTCTTGACTGACTAATGAAAGCTATGAAACATGGACTTTTAATTTGAAACAATTTACTCTCTGTACATGTAATGTCCTAATTGAAGGAGGATGAAAAGATATGGGCAGTCTGAATTTTTAGAGAGGAATTGCAGGGAAAATATAATCAATGGGTTACTCATTTAGAGAATGTGTGGTGTTAATTATTTTGAGAGAGAAGACCAGATGTTTCAGGACAAGATGAAAGCTATATAGCTTTGTCAGTAAAATGAAATATAGTAGATAGAATATTGATGAATTAGTTTTATAAAGGGAAGAGATACTTGATTTAATAGAGTATGTTATTGAATATAAAATAAAACAAGGGGGGAAATGGGAATCTGTATGGAAATATGATGTGAGCGAGATATTTGGCCTGCTATTTTAAAATGTATGGCTCTTTTTTATGTAACTTGTTAAAAATAATAATAAACTTTGCCCAATTATGGGCAAGTCAAAAAAAGAAAAGAAAAAAGGACTACATCTTTACACTTTGACCACACGGTCTACAACAATGGAGATTATAAAATAAAAAACTTCTAAAAAAACACAATGGAGATTCTTCTTGACCCCTAGAAGGAAATCACCTGAATGCATTAACCAATGATTGTTAGTAAACAGGCTTCAGTTTTCCTGGGCTTTTTTCCCATTGGCTCTGTGCCAGATTCCCTTCCAGGTCAGTCTAAACAATACCACACAAGGTAAACACACATTAACCCTATAATGACTGGATTTTAGACCTTGCCACACACATATTTCCAACATAAAGAACCCAACATAAATGACTAAAAGAACTGAATTCAAACCCAACTTTCTTTGCACACCACTACTGAATAATTACCTACTATGCAATGTTTACAATGCAAAAAATTTGCACTTGCGATAAACATTATACTATTTAATAACTTTCATTTTGCTGAATTAGAATTGGCAGCACTTGGACAGCACAAATCTGGCAACTGTGATCAAGACAAGATTGGTGGGATCAAGTGGTAATGTTCAATGGGGTGGTAAAGGAACATAGCCCACGTGCACTGGAAGTGGCATCATCATGTCACTGGCAACATGGTGATGCTCTGGTATTTGGGCAAAAACTCTGTGGTAGAAACTGTTTTTACCAGAGTTTTTGCCTATGATGGGAGAGGCAGTGAGAGAAAGACCATGTTGCCTGAGATGACAAATTAGGGCTTTTTTGCCACTGGTGACATGGCTGAAACACAGGGCTCTTTTTGTGGAAAAACCCCAGCAGGAACTCATTAGCATAATAGGCCACACCCAACAGCAAAACTCATTAGCATATTAGGTCACACCCTGACAGCACTGCTCATTAGCACATTAGGCCACACCCCCATGTTACCAGAAGTGTGGTCATCCAGCCACACCCACCTTTCCCTTCTTATTCTGTTTACCTTGTTTGTTGTCAAAACCCAGGGCTTTTTTTGTAGCAGGAACTCCTTTGCATGTTAGGCCACACACCCCTAATGAAGCCGATCCTAATGAGTTTCTGCTATTGGGTGTGGCCTATTATGTTAATGAGTTCCTGCTGGGCGTGGCCAATTCAGGAGCCAGCTGGAACTCCATTCCTGTGCGTTCCTGCCCAAAAATAGCCCTGGCTGAAACACAGGGCTAAGCCTCCCCCACTGCAAGTAAGTCCCTGCCACTGGCCAGCTGATCAGTGTTGAAGGACATGGCCTGGAAGGCAGGAGCCTGGCAACCCTACACAGGAGTTGCTTACAAGAGGGCTGCTTCATATATTACATTTTCACTACATACATATGGGAGTCAGATCTAGTGGCCTGTCAGCAGAAGGCAGAAAAATGATTTGCATTGCTGGAAATGGATGGCTTTGGAGTTGGGTACAGGAGGAAGATCTTTGCACCTGTGGATTGGATCCAACCCATAAATTCTATATAGGAACACATACCTATCATATTGTACAAAGGGCAGCATGGATTTTACTGCCACATATTCATGGATAAAACAGCTGTTAAGCATATTGCATGACAAATCGCCACAACTGGTGGAATAAGCACACCCATATTATGAACCACGTGGATTTTCTATGGAAAGATTAGTTCAGGATATGGAGAAAATTACATCTGAAATAGCTCCAGTCTAGCTTAAACCAAGTCCTCTAGTTTATCTGTGAACATAAGGAAATGAACTGATATAATGAAAGAACATCCCTCTGACAAATCTCCCAGAAGTGTTCTTTTATTTAATTAATATTTCCTGAACACACTGAATTCAAACCACCATATTTTCAGTATAATAAAGTTACATGGGGAAAGCTTTTGAATTTCTTCAGTTATTATAATATAGACATGCTGCACAGCTTGTTGGCTGGGAGCCTTTTCCCTCTGGTTTGTGCATAGGGATTAATCTTGGGGAATAATTTCTTATATGCATGGGCAGATTACAGGGGAATTGGTTAGTCATGTCATTTTTTCCAAAGCCACATCTATTAACAGACAAACAAGCATCCAGAATAGTTTGCAGAGATATGTCTGTCCAGTGAACAAAGCTACATAAATAACCAATTCCCACACGATGCTTCCCTCTAAAAGTTAGCAGTCATCTGTATAGCATTTTTGAGTTTCCCAATGCTTTGTTTACATTATCTCAATAATCGACAACCCTGTATGGTAGCCCAATGTATCCCATTATTGTACATGAGGAACAGAGACTAGGATATGATACTTTTGCTGGTCTCCCCACATAAAATCAAGGAACTCAAAAAGATGAAAGCTGAATTGAATACAAACTGCAGTCTTTGAGACCAAGCCATTGACTGAGGGGCTATGATATCATAGGATCCTGGCAGCTTCTGACCAAATAACTGTGAAGTCATCGAATATTTTTAATTATTTTAATAAGGAGTTGAACTGTCAGCCCACAAGATCTTGCAGATCTAAGTAAAAGGCCTGTGGGTTCTTTTATGCTATCTAAAGGTGCCATTGCCCTGACCAATGCTCCCTCTCAGCTGTGGAGTCTTGTGAGCAAAAATTCTACTTTGTGAGCGACTGGCATTAAACTTGTGAGCAAGCGATTTGGCCACTGCATAGATTAGTTTGCTCTGCAACCTTCCTTCCTGAGCGAAGACAAAAATGTGTGAGCTGAAGGCTAAAAAACTGTGAGCTAGCTCACACTAACTCAGCTTAGAGGGAACACTGGCCCAGACCAGAACTGACTGGTATTTGGATGGGAGACCTCCAAGGAATACCAGGGTTGTGATGCAGAGGCAGGCAATGGCAAACCACCTCTGAAGTCTATTGCCTTGAAAATCCAACAGGGTCAATATAAATCAGCTGTGACTTGACAGCAAAAAAAAGAGATGCTATTAAAGATAATGACAGCTCTGGGCTCCCTGTTAGTCTCTGGGTTCAATTCAATTAGCTGGTTATTGCTTTAAAGACCCACGGCCCACATTTTCGAAGGACTGCCTCCCTATTTGCTGTCATGCAGCAGTTTCATTCTACCTTTTACCATCTATTGTCAGTACCCACTTTTTCCAAGGGCCAAATTACATGTTACATATACCACTTGATCGCCATGGAAACTTGCAGCCATATGGCACCCTGCTGCAAGTTCCCATAGCAATAAAGTGGTATATTTAATATTTAGTTTGGACTTTCTGCAGTGGTCTGGGCTTGTGCTTTTTCAGTGGATGCCTTATGTGTGTGGAACAGCCTCCTGGAAGAGGTTGGAGGTTTCTACCCTCCTGGCTAACTTTCAAGGGCAACCTGAGCCTGAGCAAAGAAAGAATATTCTGCTAGTGAGGCATAAGGTGCTTTACTAATGGTTTTTAAAATATAGTTTTAATATATTTTATATCTGTTGTTTAAATGTTTATTTTTCCTTATTGTGCTGTTATTATTATTGTTACCCGCCTTGGGTCCTGAGATGCTTGGAACTTAAGCGGGTATATACATATTTTATATAAGCAAACAAAAATATTAAAGTGTTGCAAAACCTCAAAATAACCCACTTATATAAACACAGTACACTTTTCAATCAGATAAATTGCTTCAGAGAGTTCCAATGTTTGCTTCGTCATAGGAAATTTCTTGAAAAGAGAGAGAATAATTCTCATTCAATTCTCCCTTCAGAGATGGGCACAGTGGAAATAATGTCAAAAGTCTCACTTGCCCACTCTTCTTTCTTGCTTGGGCAGTGTCTGGGGCACCTGCTAATCAGTATAATATAATCAGTGTTGCGTTCAGTGTCACTGCAGAATCTGAAAAGTAGATAGCGATTTAATAGCATAGAGATCATGGCACATTGTATCCCTTTGTTTTCAGTTCCCCCCCAGGGGCAATTTGTTCCAATTAGTTTCTCAGCAAGCAATTATTGCTGTACAGAACTCTGATTATTCTGGTCCAGACCAGCTGACTCAGAACTATATGATCCCATGGGCAGCAGAATATATATAGCTGTCCAGTGCTCTTTCTAAAAAGATCTATTGTTAAAATTCATTTTCCACTCTGTGTTTATGAATGAGGTCCTTTTCCACATTCAGAAACATTAATCTTCCCCAAACAATGGCAGATGGTGTTTTAAAAGCAGTATGCCCCCTGCTGAAAGAGTTGCTGTATATCAAAGTTAATTCGATACTTTTCAGCTGAAATAATCATAAAGTGCCATGCAATATACCACAATCTGAGGAACATAGATTGGTTTTTTTCATAATTATGAATTTATCTAGAACTATTTATTCTGTAAAGTGTGTGGCCATCTTTTTGTCTAACCTCATGTCTCTGCTTTCTTTTTTCTTCTTTGCCATCAAGTCTCAAGTAATTTATGGCGATCCCGTAGGGTTTTCGAGGCTAGAGATGTTCAGAGGTGGTTTGCCATTGCCTGCCTTTGTGCAGCAACCCTAGTATTCCTTCGTGGTTTTCCATCCAAATATTGACTAGCGCCTACCCTGCTTTTCTTTTGAGATCAGGTGAGATGGAGCTAGCCTGGGCTATCCATGTCAGGGCTCTCAGCTTTTGGTACTATTATCTGCAATTTGTCCAAGGCCATGCAATACATGTTCATTACTGAGGTCTCCCTGGTCTAATTTCAGGACTCCATTTACTAGTATGAAATGGCAGAGGGAAGCAGCGGGGAAATGCCCCTAATATAATCCATCCGCTTATCATTTATATTTAAAAATCGAGCTGTAACACTGAGCAGAAGCTAGTTATGGGAGATGGGACAGGGGAGACAGCTTCTAAATATAAAACTGTAATGATGATGATGTTTATGAAAAAATAATCTCTTTGGAACTGTGCTTTTAAGCGTTTCATTTTGCTGACAAAGAACCATCATTTAATTCAGAAGCACTGTGACTTACTGCAGTGCTAAATGCCCTATAACTCATGTATCTATTTTCCATGGAAATAGTCAAGAAAATAGAACCCAAGAAATCTAATTTCTTCTCTTCTATCATATTGAACAGAGTATAACTGTGAGATTTACAGTGTCACCTTCAGCAGAGTTACACTTTCTAAAGATATTGAAGTCAATGGGCATAGAAGGGTACAACTGTTTAGCGCTGGACTGCATGTCTCCTGAGACATTATCTGTAAGGACAGTGGCTGATATTTATGCCTCTACTATGACTTAGGGAGGGAAGGTGGCTTGGCATAGCCAAATCCCATCAGATCTTAGAAGCTAAGCAGGGTTGGTACTTGGATGGAAGACTACCAAGAAAGACCCTGCAGAGGAGGCAAATGGCAAACCACCTCTGCTTCTTATTTGCCCTGAAAACACTTTGCTGGGCCCCCCATAAATCAATAGCAACTTGACAGCACTTATATACATACTGTCATTTAGGATGATCTAATCCCTACAGTACACCAAGATCAGATGCCGACATTATTCCACAGTGGACCTCCAATCCATCCATTCTACAAGTTGAGCCACTGTAGACCTTGTACTTTGCTCAGCTTGGAAGAGACGACATCCTGTTATTCATATCCAAATGGCAGGACAGACTTTGAGCACAATCATCCTGCCAATAGATATCCACAGCAGAATAACTGAGTAGCATTACCAAACATAAACCATGAATTTGCAGGTCTTGTATCCTGTACCAGCGGAACTTTGTCAAAGCGCATATGGTCCAGGAACTATCAGTGGCCTACAGTGTACTGTCAAAAGTTCCTCTAACTACAACAAAAATAAGACAGTGAAATGGATTGGTGCAGCAGTTAAAAATCTGAACAGGAAGAATCGGGAAATTCCCAGTTTGAATTTTGACTCTGCTATGAATTTACTAGGTGGCTTTTGGCAACCCATTCTCTTTCAGCTCCCCATCTGCAATACAGGGATAATAGTGACCTTACAGTGTTGTTGCAAATATTGCAAAATATGTGACATGGTTTGAACATTCTGAAAGCCCAATATAGACACAGATTAAAATGCTGAAAGATGAGAAGTTTCTCTGAAGTTTCTAATACATGCTGGAATAAAAAATTTAGCTGAAAAGTAGTTTTGCCTTTTTAGGAGTATAAGCAGCTGAAGCGAAAAACATAAAAGACTGATTTCTTTCTCATGGGTGCATATAGCTTTAATCAGACTGCAGTTACAGGGGACAAATAGAACAATTAACCGAAAAGTCTTTCCATTATTGTGCTTGACCCTTGCCCTTCCGGGCTTCTTCCAGCAAGCATGCCTGACTCTTGCCCTCTTTGGTTCCTGAGAGTGGAAGATCGCTACTTGGGCAGTCGAGGTTGTTAGGAGGGAAATGGTCTTCTTAAAGAAGTTGTGATTGAATTATTATTGCTGGAAAATATCATCTGTTGACTCATATAATCCCAATAATTTTAGACCAATGTCCAAAGTAATAGTGTGAGGGAGCTTCTCAAATCTAGATTTTCTTGGATGAAACATTTTCTGGATCTTTGTCAATCCAGCTTTTAACCCTGTTTTGGTACTTACACTGCCTTGATCACCCAGGAGCCAAGAGCCACCATGGGCCCCTGGCCAAGGCCCCTGATTCAAACTAAACATCAGAACAAAACAAATAACTTTGCTGGCTATTACCACGCATTCATAATAATAAAAGGATCTGCATGTCCATCTGTCTGTCCACTTGTTGTAGGCATAGGTTATCAGAAAAATAAAACTAGGAATCTTAAAATTGGCCACCAGTTTCAGGATGATCATGGGAGTTGAAAGGCCAAAAATGAAAGGAACTGGAATATCCTGGTCCGGGTTATCTCCATACTCCCCCATGCTATTTGCAATGGCAGCTAAGCTTGTGTAGTGGTTCACGTGTTGGGCTAGGATCTGGGAAACCCAGGTTTAAATCCCTACTCTGCCATGGAAGCTTACTGGGTGACCTTGGGCCCGTCACACCCTCTCAGCCTTACCTACTTCATAAGGTTATCATGAAGGTAAAACGAAGGAGATGAGAATGAAGCAAGCCACTCTGAGACCCCCTTGGGAAGAAAGGCAGGTTATAAATAAATAAATAAACATTCTAACTTCTGTTCCCAATTTTTTTACCATTGCATTATCATGCATGTGGAAGGAGATGAAGCATGCTTCTACTATTTTGATAGTTTATGGGAAAATATTAACTCCTCCCCTCTATCTGCTCAAAATATTAACAAAGATTTGCTGCTATTCTACTGTTAAATACTTTCTAAGTTGCAAAGCAGGATAGATGAAGAGCTGAGACTGAAATATAAGTGTGGGGGAAGAAAAAAAAGAAATTGGAATAGATGAATAGCAGATCATGAAAGAAAGAGCAAAATGAAGGCAGAGGAAAGTGTGGAAAAGAGTTAGGGAAAGATAGGAAAGAACAATTAAAGGGGTTTTGGGAGGGGGGTTGCTACCACACTCTTACAGGACTGCTCCTTTGCAAGATCCAGCTGTGCAGGAACTGGGTGAAACTATAGAAAGACAGAAACCATAGATAATGCCCTCTATATGGGGCTGCCCTTGTCACAAATCCAGAAGGTGCAGCTAGCGCAAAACACTGCGGCCAGGTTGTTGATGGGAGTCCTGATTTGGGAGCACATCCAACCTGTGCTAAAGACGTTGCACTGGCTCCCTATAGCATACTGAGTCCACTTCAAGGTGCTAGTTTTGACCTATAAAGCCCTTTATGGCCAGGGTCCTGCATAACTAAGGTACCACCTTTCCCCATATGTACCCCAAAGGACACTGCGATTGGGGAACCAGCTGGCTCCCCCAAACTTCAAGGAGGCCAGACTGGTGGCAACCAGGGCCAGGGCTTTCTCAGTGGTGGCTCCACTCTGGTGGAATGCGCTCTTGGAAGAGACTAGGGCCCTGCGGGACCTTTCACAGTTCCGCAGGGCCTGTAAAACGGGGCTGTTCCGCCAGACGCCACCAATACCTCCACCGCCAACAGTTAATATCTACTTTGGCAGAGCCCTGGCCCATAGGTCCCTCAAACACAGCCTGTGCCAATGACCTGAGATAGCTGCAGAAGGCTGAAGAGTCAATTGGAATATGAGGAATGTTGCTAGCACTTTATCTGTTTGAACTTTAATGATGTATTTATTAATGTATGTGATTTTATTATGATCACCAATAGGAACTTTGGTGGGAAGTTTAAATCCTCCAATGAGACCTGTGGGTGGCTCTCTGGGACTGTATATAGTTGGGCGCCTGGCCAGTATTTGTTGTTCTGTTGTGTACCAGTAAAATATGAGCTGTGGCATGGATGATTTTATCTGCTTAGGCCAAACACCAGCAGGAACCCTTCCTCACAGACTATGAGCTGGTTCTAGTTACACACTCTGTAACACCCTCTACAGGGTTCTCATTAAAAAGTTCTTAGATCAAAAATAGTTAAAAAGGTAGCCAACCCATAGCTCTCTTCACCTCTTGCTTCAAACATGAGATACCTGCTTCCTGTTCTCTGCACCCCCCATGTATGTTTGCTGTGTCTGTTTTGCATCACTTTAAACTAGTAATTAGAATAAGAGACAACATATTTATTTATTAAATTTACAGCCTGCCCTCCCCTGTACAACAGGGCTACATCATATCATTTATTTTGTAGGAATGTTTTGCTTTGATTTCCTGGCATCAAAGGATAGAAATATTATCTACATAAAAAGTTCAAATATTGTAGTATACATTGTTCAAAATGTGGATATCTGTATTTAATAACCTATATAGCTTTTTAGAAGACTTAATCTAGTCTTCCTTATGCCAAGTTGAATTTCTAACACGTGCACTGTACCTGTGTAAATATTTTTTTTCCATTTACGTACAACCAAAACTTTCATCCCAGATGTTGAACAAATATTTAACTGTGTGATCCACATTTTCCCTGTGCTGGCAGAACATAGGATACCATCTAGTTATATTGATATAGGCTGTGACCTAGCAGCTGTCTTCCTACCTGGTCCATAGGATTAACTTGCAATTTGGAACTACCTTTTCTCTGCCATCTTCCATACAATTTGCTGCACATTGTAACAAGCAAAAAACTCAGTCAAAGAGTTCCATATGAGCTCAAAGGTGGGTCGGGCACCCCTAGTCCTAAATCCTGTGTAGCCCCCACCTGAAGTTTGCTGTGTTGTAGCAAGCATTATCAGGAAGAATATCTACATTTTAAAATGAGCTCCCCAGTAAAAATGTAGCCACTGCATTCCT
>NW_015163620.1:32587-42929 GCF_001447785.1 Gekko japonicus
ATTCCTGCAATGTGATGAGAACATGAACCGTGTTCTTAGCTCTATCCTGCTGTGGATGCAAGGGGGTAGAGGCGCATGAAGACAGTGCTCCACACACTTCCTGTTATGTACGTGGACCGCCTCCAGGGGTCCGCGGACAGGCCAGAGCTTGGATCCGAAAACAAAGGAAACTTCGGATCCTGGATTCCCCAGCCCCAACCAATAGCCACCTTGGCGGGACATTTAAACCCTCCAATGGGAGTGGGGGGGCGGCTGGTGGATATGTATATAGTTGGCCCTGTTGGCCGTTAGAGTTAGTCTTTGTCTATGTGAAGTACAATAAATGTGTGCTACAGCATGTCGTTGTCCGAGTCCTCCATGCGGCGAACCCAGTACTTTTCACTTCCTTTTTGTTGTATCTGCACAGAAGTGCTGATATGATGAAAATCTTGCCAGATTGAAATCTTGCTAGCCTGAAAATCTCCACTTTTGCCCTGCCTCCCACCCTTCAAGACTCTTAGCTATTAAATTTTTAAAGCCCTTAAAAGATCTTAGTTCTTCCTCCTTCCCAGATTGCCTGCAAGCTGAGGAGCCACGTGGACCTTCCCTTGCAGCCACCACCCCCCATTTCCCTTTTCAGCCAGAGCAAAGGGGGTGATTTTTTTTACTCCATCTTAAAGGGGAATGGCCCAGGAGCTGCAAACAACATTTTCAGAATCAGCACAACACTGTGTGGTACCACAAATAAATAAATAAATAAATGCCGCAGTTGGGAAGTTACGGAGTCAAAGTTCCATGCTGAAGGCAACTTCTCTTGTCTCTTCTGAAACAGGAGCCCAATAGGAACTTTTCTACAGATTTCAAAGGGGGCAGGACTTTATCCAAAGTCTCTTTTAGATTATTCTAAGAAGCTAATGTTTTTGAAAATGAACTTTTAAAAACATACCCCGTCTTTTGAAGTAGGGTTGCCATCCCTCTGATGGCGGTGGGGTTCCCCCCGCTTTTGGGGCCCCCAATCCACTGACGGCCAGCTGGCTGGTGGGGAGAGCACCACCCCAAAGAGCCCCGTCACACCCAGAGGTGATGCCATCGCACCAGGCACATCGTGTGGGGGACACCTCTAGCATTTTGATTAAAACTGTATGGTGAAAATAGAGTCCCCCCCCCAAATGCCCTGCACGATGTGCCCACCATGATGATGTCACTTCCAGGGGGTGTCATTGTGGTGTACGCACTTTGTGTGCCGTCAGAAGATCCCGGGACTGAGCAGGAGCACCCCTGCGGGCAGCCAGGTGAGACCTAGCAACCCTACTTTGAAGGCTTGCCTTACTTTGGTACATATGAATAGAGCTGTACCATCACAGTAATCCAGAGCCTTGGCAGTGAGGGCGGGGCATAAATCTAATAAATAAGTAAATCATTCATTTCAGAGTTACAAAACAAAACTCAAGTATAAAGCATTGCTCTTTGAAATCTTGATCTGGCAGTATGCACTACTGAATCCTTTGTACCATGAAGATTTAATAATGATGCAAATAAGATTAAGCAGAAAACACAAGCAAATAGTAACTTGTAGTTTGGAAAGTGGCAGCCTGGTCTTGGGTGGAAAAGCTACATAGGTTTAACAAAATTTATTAAAATCAGGATAGTTCAACCAGTGGAAACTCAATGTGACTTTGTTTATTTGATATCTAAAGTAGTTTAACTTGTATCAATAAATGAACTCATTTTCCTGTCAGTTAACTTAACCTAAATGCAAACTGAAGCAATTACGGTCCTGGCTTACGTGCATAAGAAATTTTCAAACTAACCCACCCCACCCCACCCCCCTCTCTCACACACACCAGTTTGGCCATCTCCAAATGTAACCAAGAAAGGCAGGGAAATGTATGCTGGCATTGTTTTCAATTATCCTTCCTTCTGGAGGTCAAGAGACTTTCACACAAAAGTTTACCACTGACTACAAACTCAACAGAGGCCATAACCAATTCTGGCACTCCAGCAAGAGTACTGCATAATACGTATAATTTCAAACAATGTCACTGTGCTAAAATAGTTTCTACAGGGTTTCCCATTTTACGTGGATGTGGAATTTACCCACCCAATCAAGGTGGGTTCAGATTACCAGATTTAAATGGGGACCCCTTATTCCAGCACTATTCTACCACACTAAACTGAAATAAGAGCCTTTCACGAATGCCTCCAGTAATTTAGAAGTTAGATTTATAGGTTTTCACTTTCTTACCAGCTAAAGCCAGGCCTCGGTTCCTGCCGGAGCGCACCGGAGCACCGCTCAGCCAGTCAGGAGCCCAGGGCCCTGCTCCCACCAGCCATCAGTTGGGACACGGTGGGGGGGCGAAATGTTTCCCTGCCTCCCTGAGCCCCAGGGTGGTGGCCTTGGACTTGTAGGGGCAAATTCCACCTCTCGCATGTGATGTCCAAGCGGCGTTGCCTCCCTGAGCCCCTTGGACATCACACACGAGAGGTCATTCTGGCTCCCCCAGCTCTCGGGAGGGGCTCTTTAAAAAGTTATGGCTGCCGTCGCTGTTCTCGGCGGCAGCTGTGATGCCCGCATGAGCGGGGGTGGGGCGAAACGTTCCCTTGCCTCCCTGAGCCCTGGGGTGGTGGCCTTAGACTCATAGGGGCATATTCCACCTCTCGCATGTGATGTCTGAGCGGCGTTGCTGCTCGGACCTCACACGTGAGAGGTAATTCTGGCTCCCCCAGCTCTTGGGAGGGGCGCTTTAAAAAGTTATGGCCACCTTTGCTGTTCTCGGCGGCAGCTGTGCTGCCCGCACGGGGGGAGGGGCGGGTCGAAATGTTCCCTTGCCTCCCTGAACCCCGTGGTGGTGGCCTTGGACTCGTAGAGGCAAATTTCACCTCTCATGTGTAATGTCCGAGCGGCGTTGCCTCCCTGAGCCCCTCGGACATCACAAGCGAGAGGTCATTCTGGCTCCCCCAGCTCTTGGGAGGGGTTCTTTAAAAAGTTATGGCTGCTGTCGCTGTTCTCGGCGGCAGCTGCGATGCCCGCACGGGGGTGGGGAACGGGCGAAATGTTCCCTTGCCTCCCTGAGCCCCGGGTTGGTGGCCTTGGACTCGTAGGAGCAAATTCCACCTCTCGCATGTGATGTCCGAGTAGCGTTGCCGCTCGGACATCACATGCAAGAGGTCATTCTGGCTCCCCCAGCTCTTGAGAGGGGCTCTTTAAAAAGTTATGGCCGCCGTTGCTGTTCTCGGCAGCACCGCGCACGGGGGGGGGGGAACGGGGCGAAACGTTGAGCTGTGGGACTGCTGAGCTGCCCTCCCCTTCTGCAGAGAGACTCGGGAGAATGGAGGGGATTTAAATGCCTGGGTTCCCTGCCCGATGTTCTCTAGGTGCCCCACAGCTGGAGAACATCGGGCAGGGAACCCAGGCATGTCTGCCTCCCTACCTGCCCTTTTCCTTCTCCAGCCAGCCCGCCGTGGCAGGCTGGTTGGAGAAGGGAAGAGGGAGCGGGCAGACATGCCCCCTCCCTCTGAGCCTCTCCGCTTCTGCGGAGAGATTTGGGGGAAGAGGGGGGATTTAAATGCCTGAGTTCCCTGCCCAATGTTCTCTAGGTGCACCGTAGCCACGGGGCACCTGGAGAACATCAGGCAGGGAACCCAGGCATGTCTGCCTCCCTGCCCACCCTTCCCCCTGAGCCTGCCCTTCCTCCAGACATGCCCCCCCTTCACCCTGAGCCTCTCTGCTTTTGCAGAGAAACTCAGGGAAGGGGGGGATTTAAATGCCTTTCTTTCCCTTCCCAAGATGGAAAAGGGAGAAAAAGGCATTCTAAACATGCCTGGGTTCTCTGCCCAATCAGGCAGGAAACCCCGGCATGCTTGCATGCCTGACCTTTGTCAGGGAGTGTGGCATATGCAAATGAGTTATGCAAATGAGCTCCTGCACCTCTATTTCTACGAAATTACCCCTGGCTAAAGCTATTTAACACCTTTAAACCCTTTCATTCATTTAATGTACACAAGCAGTTCACTGGCCAACCTCCTCTCTTATGTTGTGGAGATAAGCCTGTCGTGATGATTAAAAATCCAGAAAAAGACTTCCCTGTCTTCTCTTTGGTTGCAATCTTAAGAAAGCAATCATGGAAGTAAGCCTTATTGAATAAAATGGGACTTCTGAATGGACCTGCTTAGAATTTCTCCCTAACTGTGCTACCCTACACAGGTCTATTCAATGGTGCTTACTCCCAGGAAAGGGGTTTAGTAGGGTTGCCAACTGGGACCTGGAGATCTCCCAGAATTACAACTGATCTCCAGATCACAGAGATCAGTTCCCATGGGGGAAACGGCTGTTTTAGAGGGTGGGCCCCCCTCCCACTACCGTCCTCAGGCTCCACCCCCAAATCTCCAGGGATTTCCCAACCTAGCACTGACAACTCTAGTTTTTAGGATTGCCCTGTTAGTCATTTTGATAGTTGACATCAACTTTTCTTCTGTCTCTCATGACCGGAAAGGTGTGGCCTGCTTTCACCTCAATTCAAATTCCACCACTCGTAACTGAAGGAAAATTCCAGAACTTTCTGAAGAGAGATGCAAAGATTGCTTTCTTTGAAATCAGGCTGTGCAGATTGCTGGCAGACTAAGGCCAGCTCCAGGGTTTGGGTTTGTCTCCATCGTCCCTCACAAGTTGCAGTAGTGCAGAATTGCAGTCTCTGAAGACATAAAAAACCCACAGAGGAGCCAAGTTCTATAAATACAATGAAATACTCAGAGTGAAACCCCAGGAAGAAAGAGACAATGGGGTCTATTCTTGATGCCCCAGGCAGGGAAGCACTTTTCCAACCAAGTTGTGAATTTTACCTTAGTTACCTGTGAGACAAGGAGTCATGCAACCACCATCTAATTATCACTTTAAATTTTGATGTAATATATGAAGAATCAGTTTCAAATTGTTTTAATTAACCATTACAAAACAGACAACGCTTTTAAAAGGATATGGCTTACAGAAATTGCATCAAAAGCTACATATGTGTATTAAAATTCTTTGTGAAGAAATAGTATTTTAACAATGCAATCATAAGCAGAGTTGCACCCTTCTAAGTCCATTGAAGCACACTGACTCCAATAGAAGCTGCAATTCTCCTTATGACTGTATATTAAAACTCTTAGCTATTTTTACGACATATGCCCTGTGATTAATCCAAAGCCACTTGCACCCTGATATTAAAGTGTTATATTTCATCTGGAGGTGCAGAATTTCTGGAAAATCTGAAGCCATGGATCCTTTTTTCCTTTTTTGGGAAGAAACAGAAATTTTGAAATTTTTTTTTGCAATATATGCAACATTTGCTTTTCTATCAAACCTAAACTCATTTTACTGATTTAACAATATAAAATGCATTGTTTGTAACTTGGTTGGCATATAAATTATACTATTTGGCATATTTATGGAATTTGACTTTGTTTTCCATAAGAATTGCAAGTATACCCAAAGAGTGGCAAACTGCTGAACAATATGCCACCATACCACACAGATCTTAATTTTTGCCATCTGAAAGGTGGTGGAGGAGAGTTGAAGGTATAGAAAAAAAAATCACTAGTACAAAATACAAATACAACCTTTATTGGCATAAAAAATCACTAGTAAACAAAATATCTTAATTGGACAGAAACACTCTCATACAGTCAAATAAGTAGGACTACCAGCAGGGGTCATTTCGTAGAAAAAAGAGGTGCAGGAGCTCATTAGCATAACTTATTAGCATAAGTTATTTGCATATGCCATACACCCTGACATCACCGGAATTGTGTCAAAAGGCAACACCCAAAACTCAGGATCCACTGGACTGTTTTGGATTGCTAGCTATTGGTGTGTGTGTGTGCAGATTTGCCCTCACAGAGGACGGAGAGCTTTTACCTGAATAAAACTTGGTCTTAAAGGTTCCACTGGACTGTTTTGGATTGCTAGCTATGGGGGTGGGGAATGTGCAGATCTGTCCTCACAGAGGAGGGAGAGCTTGTATCTGAAGGCGGGCTGGGAGGGGGGCTCTGCAACTTACCTGACTGCTTCTTGCTTATTGTGGCCCAACTGAGGGCTGCTGGGAGCAGGGGGCGGGGCTTGTTGCATGTGCCCGCCCCCTGGGCTCCTTACTGCCAGAGCTCCGCTCCTGTGCACTCCCGCAGGAAATGACCCCTGACTACCAGCATATTTGGATATTAAGTTAAATTTTATAACACTGAAAACACTGAACTCTTCATTAAACATATTATAGCTTATTAACTGTTGCCAAATCATTTGCATTTAAACAAAAATTCTTCTTGACAATGTATGTCTACAACATACATAGGAATTATCATTATTTAATGCTATAATTTGTCTTACATAATCATACTACACTTTTGGATAAAAGCTTGTCTTTCATTTTACTCATTCTAAAACAAACAAACAAACAAAAACCACAGGAATCATCAGACTTGGGGAAAATTTGGAATGAGTGAAATGTTTTTCATAAAGAATTTTTGAATGAGTTGGAATTCATTCATTGGAAGATATTTCATAGGCAGGTTTTTCCCCCCATTGGGAAAAAAGTTTTCAGAGTTTTAGTGGTCACACCTGAGTTAAAACTTAGAATTTGCAGACCATAAGTTGGAATCTTTGTAATCTACTGCACTTGATCCCATCAAAAAAGTGCACACCAGAA
This sequence comes from Gekko japonicus, assembly GCF_001447785.1. Lineage (NCBI taxonomy): Eukaryota > Metazoa > Chordata > Lepidosauria > Squamata > Gekkonidae > Gekko > Gekko japonicus. The sequence continues at coordinate 39,247 of NW_015163620.1, forward strand.
GGGGGCAATTTTCCCACCAGTAGGAGCCCTCCAACTTACCCCTATGAGTCCCCACAGAAGCACCATTTCAGGGAGCATTTTGGGCTGGTTTAGGAGGGTGGAGTCTGGGAAGTTCTGCTTTTGTGCATGGAATTTAGATGGGATCCAACCCATAGAGAGCCACATAACTATGCTAATTTGGTAGAAGGTGCCCATTATATGCTATAAAGTTTGGCTACCTGAATTAAAGATAATTTCTTCGAAATGTACATCTGTTAAGCATAACTGAGGATTGTGGGACAAAACTAAATTTGTAGTTATTTTCTGTGTCTTCCTTTGACTCCCCTGCAGAGCACACAAAGGATAACTATGGCAAAACGCAATACTTTTCTAGCTGACAGTTAGGAAGAATTCCAGATGCATGTTCATGGGGTAAACATCTGTAAACATATTGCACTGTCCAGCAAAGGAGTAAAATGTCAAGGTAAGCTTGGCTAGTTCCTTCAGTTTCATTCCAAAGATGCTATCTTTCACCCTCGTTGGTACTTCATTCAATCCACTTTCTGCTCCTTTATCGGAAACAGAATTTAGATGCTGCAGCTAAATACTTGACAGGAACACACAAGTAGACTTTTACATATACAATGGTAACATTTTATAAAAGACAACAAAAAGCCATATTCAAAGGAGTGCACAAAATTTTAAAGAAATACATTCCCAAACTAGGATTCTTTGAAGAGCCCTCTCCACTCAACACATTTCTAGTAAATGGCTGAAAAAGTGCCAAGTGGGCGAGTACAGAAGAGAAAGACATAGAGCAGAGATGAAGTTTGGCTGCCGGACAGCACTACTACCCTGGCTGAAAAAATATGGCTGAAAGACACCCTGACTTTGGGAGGAGGTGAGAGTTGGGATAGTGCATTGCAGGAGAGACAGCAGAGATGCCCTCCAGCTTTAGCTTCTGAAAAGAAGTGTGGCAAACACGTCACAAGTCATAAATATTCCTAGCTATTCTATAAAAATATTTTATAGAACTGCTTTCATATCCAGACCTTCTGAAATACGAGAGCACTCTCGATAAGCAGGTTGCCTGGAAGACAGATAAACAATAAAATGAACTATTTAAAATGTCTTATCTCACCTACATATGGTTTGAGAGGGGGCTTACACCCTATCATTCATTCATTCATTCATTCATTCATTCATCCATCCATCCATCCATCCATCCATCCATCCATCCATCCATCCATCCAATCTCCTAGATAGATCAGGCTAGCTGGATCTCATCAGATCTCAGGAAGCCAAGCAGGATTGGTCCTGACTGGTAGTTGGATGGGAGACCTCCAAGGAATGTCTTTTGCCTTGAAAACCCTATGGGGTCGCCATAAATCAGGTGTGACTTGATGGCCAAAAAAAGTGTAAAGCAAAAACAAAGTCCCACAAAATCACCAGCAGAGTGTCCCAAAAGGTCACCAAAATCCTTGGTATACTGAAATGTTTTGATCTTGATTCTGGTGCCAAGAACTCAGCAACATAGGCATGAGCTGATTAGGTCTGGTACAACAGATTCTCCACAACTGAGAATATTGATGTTGAGTAATCTGGTTATGTAATTTGTAATAAATGCCTAATAAACTGTTTGATTTTATTTTATTTGAACAGAGAATATTTTGTCTCCAAAGGTAGAAGAATACATAACAAGGCCCTTGAAGAAGACTGGGCAGCTTTGCATCTATAACAGAGTTACAAAGTTGTAGGGAATTTCAAAACCATCCATCCTCCCTTAGCTTTTCCTAGCAACAAACAAGTAGAAGCTGCATATTTGGGAAAGGCTCCGGCTCTCTTCTACCTATGTTATAACACAGTTCTTCACAATATGAAAAATTATAGTGAATACTCCCATCTTGAAACCTTCCAACAACAAATCCTAAATTAGCAGCAGGATGCATTCCAAGGCATTGCGTCAGAAGAGAACTGCTGTATTCAAAGCTGTATTGTTTTGGAAATCTCTCAGGATCAGGCTTTGTAAGAAAGTGGGTGGGGGCAGGTTTGCATTACTTGGATTGGGATAGGCCACAACTACTCTCTACTACTCTGGCACACGACAGCTGTGGCTTAGGACCTGACAATTTATGATTATATTATTTTTGGAACATCCAAAGATAGGTATTCTTTAATAGTAATATTTAATAGTCTCATATTTTACATCCTTCCATTTGCCATCCTACCCATGCTGATACTATGATAAAATCATAATTTGTGTCCTGTAAATCACTAATTAGCACTATGTAGAATACATGTCTGAATATACAGTGGAACACAGTCAGGGGAGCTGACAAGCAGCTAGGAGGGATGCCTACAGAATCCCCAAACAGTCTCATGGATAGCACCAAATATATAAACCTTCAATAGAAGACTTTCTTGGACAGGGTACCTGGTGAGCAAAACAGAATTACAGTGGATCATAGCAACTATGCTTACTCACCCATTTTATCAAATATCTGGATAGTTTTTGCTGGACCAGAATAGGAATCACTGCCTCCCTTGACTAGGTCTCTAGTAGACTGTCCTTTTCATCTATATATCTAATAGCCAAGGCACCCCCAGGGTGCGGATATCTAAATCTGCACATCAGGGGCACCTGGGGGGCAGGGAGATTTTCCTGCACATTTGGGGCAATCTCCAGATGTACATAAAAATCTAAAAACTGTAAAAACCGATAGGGGGATACTTAAATCCTCCCAAAAGTAAAGGCCACCCCCACCACTGGAGAGAGAGAAGGGAAAAGGCTTGGTGGGCCGGCTAGCTGCTCAGGCCTCGCCGTCATTGTGGGGGAGAGGGAGAAAGCTTGGTGGGTCCGAAGGTTGGGAGCCACGCAGACCTCGCCATTGGTGCTGGAAGGCAGGGGAGAAGGCTTGGTGGGCCCAGCGGGAGCTGCACGGGCCTCGCCATTGGTGCCGGGGGGAGGGGGAGTTTTGGCGGGTCCAGTGGGAGCCACACGGGCCTCGCCGTTGGTGCCAGAGGAAAGGGGGAGGCTTACCTGTGGCTGCTTCCTCCTCCTCCGCGTGGAGCTCTCCCCCGTGAGTATCGCAGGTCCCCCTTCTTGTTCATTACTAAATCTCAGCTGTAAGACATGAACAGATATTACATACACACTTTTATTGAAAAAATATGCAAATTTACTTTTTATCAACATTAAATAAGACTGCTAAAAATAAAAACAAAAAGGGGTAAAAACAGATATTGATAAAGATATTTATTTGTCTAATGCTATGTGTTTGCTAATGATGTTTATTTGTCTAAGGGGGGAAGAATGAAAGAGGGGGAAACAAAGAAAGAGAGAGAAGCAAAGAAAGCAAATAGAAGGGGGAGGGAGGGGAGGGAGAGAAAGGAAGGGAGAAAGAGAGAAAAAGATAAAGAAAGGTGGAAAGAAAGCAAATAGATGGGGAGGGGGGGAGGGGAAAGAGAGAGAAACAAAGAAAGCAAATAGATGAGGAAGGAGGAAGAGAGAGAGAGAGAGAAAGAAACAAAGAAAGCAAAATAGATGGGGAAGGAAGGAAGGGAGGAAGGATGGAAGGGAGGGAGGGAGGGGGAGAGGGAGAGAGAGAGAGAGAGAGAATAGATGGAGGAGAGATAGGTGGAAAGAAAGCAACTTTAAATGTATCCTCTGAGCCCCCCCCCCCCCCCCGGCGGGTTCGCGGTGG
>NW_015163620.1:42967-58366 GCF_001447785.1 Gekko japonicus
ATGTCACTGTGGGGGGTGAGGGGGGGGAGGCTTTGAGAATGCATTTAAAGTTGCTTTCTTTCTCTGCTCCCCCCCCACACACCTCAAGCCTACTATAAAGTACTGAGACTGATGCATCATCGAGTGATTTCAGCTCATACTTTACTTGAGTGATTTCAGGAAAAGAGAGATACAGTAGCTAGCCCGAAGGCTGCATATATGTCCATTCACACCCACACCCGTGATAGGCTATATACAATAGTTACAATCTCATAGGTTTCTCTTTAGAATCCCCACTTGCCGATTGGTGGGTTTTAGGATCCTAGGACTCTATTGTCCCTGGTAGCAAAGTTACGCTAGTTTGTCAGGCCATGTGGTGGTCTGCCCATGTGTGCAATTCAGCTAGTACACAACACCCCTCCCCCCAGTTCAGAACATGTCTGACAAACATAGTCCCTTAAGTAAGTAGGTCTATGCCGTTCTCGTGTTGAACGTCAGACCTCAGGTGTTGTGGCGGGACTGTTAGGTTTGCTCGGTGCTGGTTCCGGTGCCTGAGGAGGGAGTCTTGTCCTTGTCTGTTGGCTGGCTCTGAGTGTGCTTCTACATCCCTTTCCAGCAATGTGTTTGGCGGTTGCTGGGGTTGCACAGACCCCTTAGTTTGTTCTGGTCTTCCTTCGTCATCCCCGCTGTCCTCAAGTGCGTCTGGAGCCAGAGGAAGGACACGGCGGCTCAGTTGGTCTATGTGGTGATGTAGTACCTGGCCATCCTCGCAGGACACTTCGTAGGACCGGGGACCCGTCACCCGGACCATATTGGGGGGATCCAGGTGGAGCCCTGGGCGTAGTTCCTCACGTAGACTGGTTCCCTCGGAAAGAACCCTCAAGAGGCTGTTTGCTCCTCTGTGGTTGTGCTGTGCTCCAGACCCCTATCTGGGTGGAGGCGGTCGAGCCGGGTAGTGGGCCACCAACCCATGAGTAGTTTGGCGGGGCAGCATCCTGTGGTGCACTGGGGGTCATTCGCTGGCTAAATAAGAAAGTGGCCAGCTTACAGTCCCAGTCCCCACGGTCCATGCGGCGCAGGCATTCTTTTCTGGAGCGGACCATGCGCTCAGCTTGGCCATTGGTTGCCGGGTGGAAGGGAGCTGAGTGGATGTGTCTGATGCCGTAGTATTCCACAAATTCTTGGAACTCTGCCGACATGAAGGCCATCCCGTTGTCTGTCACCAACAATTCCAGTATGCCATGTGTACTGAAAATCCTCCACATTACCGGGATGAACAAACGGGACAATGTGGAGGGCACGGGAACCACCTCTAGCCATTTGGTGTATGAGTCGACTAGGATAAAAAAGATTTGTCCCTGGAAGGGGCCCACAAAGTCTAAGTGGAGTCTTGCCCACGGCTTGTGGAAAGACTCCCACGGTTTTACTGGCACTTTGACGGTTCTGGCTGAGACTCCTGACATGGTTGACACTGCTTCACTTTGTCCTCTGTTTCGCCATTTAACCCTGGCCACCACAAATAGCTCCTAGCTAGGGCCTTCATTCTGACAATCCCTGGGTGGTTTTCATGTTAGGCTGTGATCACCCGCTTGCGTAGGGGGGTGGGTATCACCACTCTGCTTCCCCAGAGAAGACACCCTTTGTGTGCCGAAAATTCATCCCTTCTAGACGAGAACGCCGTGAACTCTGGACCCACCGGGACTGTAGGCCACCCCCTTACCACCCAGTTGAGGACCCAGGAGAGGAGGTGATCACGGCCTGTGTGGCGCGCAACTTCGGAGACCTGTACCGGGTGGTCCGGGAGGTCCTCGAGGAGGGCAATGTGGTGGGCAGGAGCAGGTTCTGGACAGAAGTGGGAGGCGGCTCAAGGCGTCTGCATGGCCCATTGACTTGCCGGGCCTGCGGACAAGGTCATATAGGTAGCCCAAAAAAAATGGATCAGCAGAGCACCCTTGGGGACAGCATGTGCGGGGTTTGGTGATCTGGCGCTAGGAGACTCAGCAGGGGTTTATGGTCCATGACCACCATGAAAGGCCTACCGTAAAGGTAATGGTGAAATTTCTTAACCCCTGCCACTATTGCCAAGGCCTCTTTTTCTATTTGTACGTAGTTGCGCTCAGCCGCCATGAGTGTGCGGGAGTAATACACGACCTGTACTTCCTGGCCATCAGCCATCCAGTGGCCCAACACAGCCCCCACCCCATACAGAGATGCATCACAAGCCAGAATCACCGGAAGGTCCTCATTAAAATGCGCAAGTACGGTGTTAGAGGACAGCAGTTCCTTAACAGCTCGGAAGGCAGAGGCGTGTTTGGGGCCCCATGACCAAGGCACGCCTTTGTCGAGTAAGCGGTGCAGGGGTTCCATTTTAAAGACCTAAAAATGCCTGCAGTTCAGGTTTAGATGAAGTGGTGAGGGCATCCACTATGGCCTGGATTTTTTCAGAGGTGGGTTGAAAACGTGAAACCCAGGAAATCTACCGTAGGAACCCCCAACAGGCACTTTTCATGTTTCACATTCAGACCTGCCTCATCAAAGCGCTGAAGGACCATTCTGAGACGAGAGGTGAAGGTTTCTGCGTCCAGAGCCACGATTAAAACATTGGGCTTCTGCTGTGGTGTCATCAACCGGCAGTTGTTGATACGCCTGGGCTAGGTCTAGCTTCCCAAAAACCCTGGCACCGTCGAGGGAAGCTAGCACATGACTAACGACCAGTACTGGGTATGCATGATCCTGTAACGCTTTGTTGATCGTGCATTTATAATTCACACAGATGCTGACGTCTCCGTTCGGCTTCACCGGAGTGACTATCGAGGTCTCCCATTTAGCATGTGGCACGGGTTCTAGCACCCCCTGCACCACCAGGCGGTCTAACTCGGCCTCTATCTTGGGTGCTAATGCTAAAGGAGGCCGCCTGTGCTTCAATCTGATGGCCTGCACCTTGGGGTTTGCAAGACCAAGGGCCCCGTATATCGAACAAGTGTACTCTGGAAAACGTTGGGGAAGTCCTCACACACCCGATTAAAGTCCGCTGGCTTAACCTGGTTCACCTCTGTTACCCCAAAATCCAGAGGCCCAAACCACAACAGACCCAACAAGCTCGTCAGCCTCCCCTCTACCACCAACAAGTCCAACAGTCCGTCAAAGTCCTTGTATTTCACCCTGAATTTGCCCCATCCCTTTATGGCTACAGGGTGTTTTTTTTGAAATCCTGGAGGGATAGATCCCACAGTTTCTCTAGCCCCCCCCCTCGAGGGCACAGGCCCCACAGCATGTCTGCAAAGATGATGGAGAAGGACGACCCTGTGTCCAGCCCCATCCTGCAGGGGGACCCCTTGATTAGAACAGTCACATGCATCTTATTTGGGGCATCTGGGGGCAAATTCAGTACCTGATGTTGGTTGCTGCTCATGGAGTTCAGGTCTGACGATACTGAATGTGCTGTCTTCTGTTGCTGCTAATCCTTGTAACCGCAGACTTGGGCAAGATGGCCGCCCTTACCACAGGTCCGGCAGATAGCATCCCGGAACCGGCAGGAACAGCGCTTGTGGTCCTCCCCGCAGCCGGCACAGGCCGACGGCATGCTGGCATGGCGAGGCATTGGAGTGGCTGAATGGATGGCTGGGGCACTTGTCCTCCTTTCATCGAGCCGAGCAGAGCACCGCGTCTGATGGATGTCCACGTTGTTGGGTCCATCTGTGTCCGGGGTGATGGTGGCCTGGTGAGTGGTGTTGGCCTGACGATCCCGTTGGGCATTCTTGAAAGCTGTGGCTGTCTGGAGGACCGTCTTGAGTTTGTGTTCGGTGAGTCTAGCTTCGGCTCTCGGACCCCCCACACAAACTGGTTCAGCAGGGAGTCCTCCATATCGGGAAACTCACAGTCAACGGCTAGCTGGCAGAGGTCGGCCAGAAATTCAGGGGTGGACTCACCCGACTGCTGCATGAGTGGAAAGACGTCCATCTGCATCGCTATGACCGAGGGCTTGGGAGCATAGTATCCTGTGAGGGCCCGTCATATGTGGCGGCTTCCAACATTGTTGGGGCGATGAGACTTCATGCTAGGCAAATCGTGGAGACGCCACACGTGCTTAGGAGCCATGATTTCTTTAGGTACGTGTCAGTGGTCTTCTGGATCTTGAAAAAAATGCTTAAGTTGCTTGACCCAGGAGTCTCACAGCTTGGGATGAGCTGGGTCAAAGTTGGAGATCTGTCCCAGAGCAGCAGCCATTACTAGGGAACGTGGCGGTGAGTGATGATCGTGGATGCGGGGCACTTGCGGTGCTGTGAAGTAGCAATGCAGGTGCGGTGTCCTCCTGGGTTCGGGGCTCGGTGCCGGCTGGAGTTGTAGTCAGTCTTGCTTAAGGGGATCCCACCTTTGTCGCCAGTATAAAGCACTGAGACTGACGCATCGTCGAGTGATTTCAGTCCGTTCACAACCACACCCACACCCGTGATAGGCTATATACAATAGTTAAAATCTCATAGGTTTCTCTTAAGAATCCCCACTTGCCGATTGGTGGGTTTTAGAGTCCTTCAGCCTTCATTTTGTCCTATCTTTTCTAATCCTCAATTTATATGTACGTTTGGGGGCAGTCGCCCCCTTATCAGAAAGAGAGTTCTTGTTGGAAGACACTGAGTCCAATTCGCCACTGGATTTGCTGTCATCTTCTTCCTTCTCGACCTCGGCTGTCTCTCCCAGCTGCACTCTCCCAGCTGCACACCTCACGTGCTTTGGAGGCAGAGTCAATCTTTTCTTTTTTATCGTGTAGTTTGAAAATGAAGCCTTCTGGAATTAACCATCTGTAGACAATGCTGTTTGTTTGTAGAAGGATTAGGTCTTTATATTTCTTTCTCTTTTGCCTTATTTCAAATGGAATGTCTTTTAGAATCCTGATGGTATTGTCCTCGATTTTCAACGGTGTTCCTGTAGTTGCTTTCAGGATAGAATCCCTCACATGTCGCTTTGAGAATCTGACCACTATTTCCCCAGGCAGATTATTCTTTTTGATGTACACGGAATAGGACCTATAGACCACATCCATTTCGCTTGCAAGATACTCTGCTTTCAAATCTGCTTCACTCAGGAGTTGCTTTAGATTCTCACCTTTTAATTCTGGGACCCCTTGAAATCGTAGGACCAAATTTGCTTTCTCCATTTGCAGCTGTAAAAGTTGTGATTCTTCCGAAGCTTGTTTCTTTTCCAGCTTTTGCACCTTTTTCTTGACTTTTTTAGTGTTGGCGTCCATTTCCTTCACCTTCTCAGCTGTTTGCTCCATTATTTTTAAAGTCTCAGTCAGTTGGAGCTGCTGAGTTGCAGGATTCTGGTTTAGAGTCGTCAGCTTTTTTTGATGTTAGTCATCTGGTCCAGCAGAGGGCGCAAGGAATCTGCCAACATTTTGGAGAACTCAGTGACCTCTTCTGGTCAAGGTCTCATGGTCCCAGCTAGTTTCACTTTTGCTGGATTGTCTTTCTCTGCTCTCTTCCCCGCCATCTTTATGGATTGTTTACTTTTATGAAAACTTGCTAAAGTATCTGAAATACGCCCATATGCTTATCCGCGCTCTGGTAAGTCTCTCAAAACAGATTTCAATGCTTTTTCTTCCACTCCCCCTTAGTATTTTGTTATTTAGTTCATGCGCATGGGAGGGGCCCCTCCCCCGCTCACTTTTTTCACCATTGCCAAGGGGGTAGCTTTCTTTTTAAATTATCGTGTTCGTTTTAACCCGACTCACTGTTAATTGTTGGTCATACGACCTCACTTGGCACACATTCAAAATGCTCGATCTCCAATGCTTGTCCTGGTCAGTGGCTCTAGATCTATACGGACCCTCAGTGGCAGGACCGTCGGGGTGGAGGAGCACCTCAATTCCCCAGCATTGCGCTGGGGAAGAGGTCCCCCCTCAAAAGCTCCATGGCTAGGAGCCTTTTGCCAAGGCTCCGGGGGGGTAGCGACCCGTCACCCCCCTCCTTTCCGCTGGTGTGCAGATCACATCCCCAGGAGGTCTGGGAGATGTGTCCGCCAGTGTGTCGCCATAAACCGGAAGTCGATTTATAATAGATCCTAAGGATTCATTGATGTGGTCTTTACATGATTTTAGAAGCCAGGATGGGCAAGGATCACTGGCACAAGTAGTGGTTTCTTGTTATAATCACATCTTCTTCCATGGATAGGTGCTCTGTTCCTGCTCTGGTTGGTGCTAAGCCAATGGGTTGATTCCTTTTAGACAAGAAATCCTGTCCTTCTCTATGGGGGTTTATGTTCAAGTTCAAGTTACCCTTTATTGGCATAAATTGTCGTTGCAGAATATACAATTTAAGAGCAACATGATTCACTGTCCTGTTTCTATTCTGACTAGAGAGGTGGCCTGAAAGCCTAACCTGGTCTTGGAACTTAATTAGAAATAGAAAAATCATGGGACCAGTCCTCCATGATGGGACTTAGGAGATGGAGGAAGAGGATGAGCTAACCCATCTGAAACCCCCTTTGATAGGGTTGCCAGGTCTTGGTTGGAAAATACCTGAAGGTTTTGGGGGTGGATCCAGGAGAGGGTGGGGTCTGGGGTGAGGCCTCAACAGGGTACAAGGCTACAGAGTCCACCCTTCAAAGCAGCCATTTTCTCCAGGGGAGCTGATCTCCGTCAGCTGGGGATCAGTTGTAAAAGTGGGAGATCCCCAGACCCCACCTGGAGGCTGGCAACCCTACCCTTAGAATATACTAGAAGTGAATTCAAGTGGAAAATTTGGATATTTGAGGCAGACATTGGGGAAAGTGTAAGCTTAAAGGCTGAAAAAGCAACCCATGGCCTCTACCCACAGCTTTAACCAAAGGCAGAAATTTGTACTTTTCTGAGGTCTGGCCATCAAAAGGAACATTTTGTAAAAGTATGACTGCTCAAATACTATATTGATAAATAAAACTTTCTGACAAGTCATCAAGTTCCTATGTATAAAATAGCAACACATGTAATAGCAGAAACAGAAAAGAATAAACACAACAGGAAACAACACACTGGCCAAAGAGTAGTAATTCAGTCTTTCATATAATGCAATTGTGGTTAAAGTGTTTATATTAGTTATCTATTTATTTAACACACTACATTTTGGTTTAGGAAACCCACAATTTTTTTACAGTACAATAGAACAATGAGATCAATTCTGAAACACTGTTTAAAACATCTAAAACATATTTACTACAGATATAGCAGTCCTACAGATGAAAGTTTTCCATCCCCCCCACCCCCCACCGGTTGCTAGGGGTACCTAGCAACCCTACTTAAAACAAACAGGCCTTGGTTTCTGTAAAGCAAAATGGAGCAAACTGGACTGGGAGGCCAAACTAGCCCTTGAAAAGGTTCCACCCTCACCTGTCATGTCGTCTGATGGATGGGGACTTGCCAGGGACAGGCCAATAGTGACAATACCAGAAACTCACTATTCATACAACTCAGCCTGGTCCAACAATGGTGGCTACTACTCTGGGTGGCCTGCTGGTGGCTACCATGCAATTGGGCTCAGCCATTGTACAGTCTAGCCAGACTTTCCCAAGCAGGCCTGGCCACAGATACCACTTGGCCACCATAGAATCATAGAATGTTAGAACTGGAAGGAATCTTGCAGGTCATCTAGTCCAACCCCCTGCACCAAGATGTAATATCCAGGACCACAGAAGTTCACAAATACCCTCAAGTGCTACAGTACTGTACTAGAACCTCTTAACAAGTGTCCTTAATCCTCAGGTTCAGTGATTAAAATTTGATTAAATTTTGATTTAGATAATCTACCATGTAAACTGATTAAAACTTGCAACCCTAATAGTAAGCATTTCATCCAATAGTTACGATTCATGAAGGTGAAACAAAAGTGGCTCCTCTAGAAGATCACATGATTACTTTTATTGTTGTCATCTTTGACTTTTTCCTACACACAGTCATCTGCCTCTTTTTTAACTTTATAAGATTCCTGAGTTTTCTTAATGTTGTTTTGAGTTCTCACTCCATAGTTTCCTTTCAAGAGCTACTGAAAATGGCATTTCAGAGGAAACAGATGGCCGAGTGTAGCAGTTAGGAAGCTGTTTAGCACCCAGATAGTGTTTCTATGACAACTGAAGTCCAGAGACATGCTAGATCATTGATTAATCATACTATCTTCTGCATGGGTGGCTGATGGCTCATCAAACTGACAGGTGTGAAAAGCAGCCCTGCCCACAACTTTCCCTTCCTCTATTACACTCCAACATCACTTTGAATATACCTGAAGAGATACAGAAAACACATATTCACACATGCAGTTATTTATTAATCTTCCTACTACACATACAAACATATAGACCTATGCAGTGAGGGCAATGCTTTCAAAATAGGGATATTACAAGCCCTATCTAAATATGGCAAGCCACCCCCAGCGGCAGTGCCTAGTGAATTATAAGATGGTGGGGCATGCTGGATGAAGAGGCTAGTCCTGTGGCAGGCCCAAAAGTGGAATCCAGAAATGATGTGCTTTGGGGGCAGGACACAGGAGGTAGAGTTCACAGAAATTGATCTGTCCATCTAAGATACACCACCACTGCATGAGCTTCCAAGTTCTCTGCCATCAAGCATCCATACACGATAGCATCCACACATAGTATTTATTATTGTCCCAGAAGTGCACAGGTTATATAACTTTGCTTTTCTCCTTTTTAAAACCCCTGACTTCCCTATGGCACTGTTATATTTGGTATGACTATTCTAATTATATTGTACCCTAGGGGGAAAAGCCCATTTAATATAAAATTAGTTATCAGTCAATGATATAAGGCAATTACCACAGGGTAAAAACATCATCATTTGACACTGATGAGTTTGGGGAGATGGCAAGGAAGGACATATCACAGTTTTCATGTCCCTACCAGCAGAGGCACCCCAATAAAAGTGTAGTTAAGCAGAAATTGTCCCTCTTGCATGGGAACAAATGAGGGAGAAAACAGCATGAAGCAAATAAACAGTTATCACAGAAAACCATGAATATGCAGAATGCCCAGACTCAAAACTTTTCACACAAAAATGTAATATCTGAAGATTTTATGTTGAATAATACAAAACATATCAAACATATAAAGCATAGTAGTTTATCATTCCATAGTTTATGTGGCTCAGAGTGGCTTACAATCCCTTTCCCCGTGAGGTAGGTGGGGCTGAGAGAGCTCTTACGAGAACTGCTCCTGAGAGAACAGCTCTGAAAATAACTTGTAACTGACCCAAGGTCACACCAGCAGCTGCATGTGGAGGAGTGGGGAATCAGATCCGGTAATCCCAGATTAGAGTCCACATTCCTAACCACTACACCAAAGTGGTGTTTCATATCATGCTTCAATTGATTTGCCCTTCAGTCAGTCTATAATGTGATTGTAAAATATAATGTGATTGTCTCTCCCTTATTATAATTGAATAGCAACGTTCTATATTGCAACGTTCTAAATTTGGCCCCTTTAGTGTTTGGCCGGAAGAACTGCCACTCAGAAGACGCTGGCTGGGTTGACTGGCTGCTTTGTGCAGTCCCGCCCAGCATTTCAAGGTCTTTTGCATGTGGAAGCTGATTGGACTTCACTCCATTCCACACCTCAAACTCCCCCCCCGCAAGGCAGTTGGAATTTTCAGTTGCATATGGGAACTGCTGTATTCTGAGGTAACATATGTCCTCACTTAAAAGCTGCCTGGGGGATTATGGACCATTCACACACTTTCAACCTTAACATACCTCATAGGGTAGTTGTGCAGATCATATGGGGGAAAGGAGAATGATGTCAGCTGCTTTGGTTCCCACTGCAGGGAAAGACTGCCCTTTCCCTAGCCAGAGGCTGTGGGGGGGGGATGTAAAATTTAAGACAGGCAGATAAAGGTTGGCTGATGGTTGCATGGAAAGGACATAGGGTTGCCAACTCCAGGTTGGAAACTTCCAGGATATTTTAGGGATGAAGCCTGCTGAGGGTGGGGTCTGAGGAGGAAGAGGAGGAAGAGGGGGACCTCAGACAGATACAATGCCATACTGCCCACACTCCAGACAAGCTGTTGCCAGACTCCAGGTGACAGCTGGAGAGCTCTTAAAGCTTTGGTGCTAATTCAAACTGTTGCAATCGACAGACAGAGTAGTGTTTCGGAAAATCTTTAGGAATTGTTTGGTGCATTTACGATGGGGCTCCTGGGGAACTATTGTTGCCAATCTTGGCCCAGCAGCCATCAAACCATTCTCTTCAACCCCCTGCTGTGCAGCTGACTTCCCCCTAGGGTTGCCAATCTCCAGGTGGGACCTGGAGATCTCCCACTGTTACAATTGATCTCCAGATGACAGAGATCAGTTCCCCTAGAGAAAATGACTGCTTTAGGAGGGTAGACCCTATGACATAATACCTGCTGAGTCCTTCCGCCCCCCCCCCGCCCAATGCTGCCCTCTACAGAATCCACCCCCCAAACCTCCAGGTATTTCCCTCCTTAGAGCTGGCAACCCTACATTCCCCTCAGTGCCTGTTGGTAGGCAACTAAGCTTGGTCCTGTCACCTACTTTGGCCTTTGGGAGAAAACACATTGGGGCCAGTCCTGATAGGGTTGCCAACTCCAGATGGGAAATTCCTGGAGATTTGAGGGATGGAGCCTGAAGAGGGTGAGGTTTGAGGAGGGGTGGGACCTCAGACAGGTACAATGCCATAGACTCCACCCACCAAACCAATCAGTCCCACATAGGGAACCATTGTTGCCAATCTCCAGGTGAGGGCTGGAGAGCACTCAGAATTACAACTGCTCTGCAGAAGGGAGGGCAGAAGTCAGCTGAAGTCAAAGGGGCAGATAATGGTAGGTTGATGATTAGCTTGGAAGGAGATGGGGTTGCCAACTCCACCCTCCAAACCAGCCATTTTGTCCTGGGTAACAATTGCTGCCAATCTCCAGGTGAGGGCTACAGATCACTCACAATTACAACTGCTCTTCAGGTAGCAGAGATCAGTTCCTCTGGAGAAAACAGTGGACTCTGTCATTATACCCTGCTGAGGTCACCACAGCAAATTGACACTGTTTGCCCAAAGCCAGAGCACTCCCCCAGAGCCTCTTTCTAGATCTCGTTGTATTGCTTTCACAACGGGCTTTACTGCTAGTACAATATATAATCAATGTATATTTTACAATCGTATTGATTAGAATGTAGATTCAGTTTTTTGACCATGTTGTCTCACATTGATAGACATATGAAAGTGGTACAAATAACATGGCAGTCTCAAATGTGTTTTCAGTATAAAAATTACTTTTCTCTCCTCCCTTGCCATTTTTGCTCCCTATGCTTTGTGAGAGAACAATGATCTGCTGAGCCTGTTGCCTGGAACAGGTTTCTTCTGTTCATCAAGCCACATCTGTCTAGGGTTGCCAGGTCCCATTTTCTCCCGGGCAGGGGGATTTGGGGTGTGTGCCAGGAGGGGGAGGGTCCGTCCCTGACGTGATGATATCACACAGAATGACATCACATCAAGGACTCAGTGCCGTGTGTGCATGCCCCCACTTTCCCTCCAACCATTTAAAGGGAACCTTCCCTTTAAATGGTTGTGGGGAAAGTGGGGGCTGCCCACTCCTGCCCTCAAAGTGGTGAGTTCACCACTCGCAGGGCAGGCTCAGGTGGCCCCCGCTTCAAAAGAGCAGACAATGCACATGCCTGCCCTAGAAGTGGCAAGTTCACCAGTAGCAAGTTCATCTGACTTCTTAAAAAGCAATATAAGAAATGATTAGCAAATATTATAATGAATTCTAAAGAGTATGATAACTCATTTTTTATCCTTTTTCTTTCTCAACTGATAACTTGTTTTTGGGGCTGCCGCCCAAAGTTTAGAATCTGAGTCCTTATCAGAAGATGCCTCTGCTCCTTCTTCTTCACTTCCCTTGGTGCTGTTGCCTTCCTCCTCCTCTTCTCCTCCTGCTGGACAATTATGATGCTGTAGAAACTCACATGCTTTTTCAACAGAGTCAATTTTTTTCCTTTTTATCTTTAAATTTGAAGATTATGCCTTCAGGCATGATCCATCTGTAGGGGATGTTGTTTTTCTGTAGAAATAAAGTCAAGTCTCTAAATTTCTTTCGTTTCTTTCTTATTTCAAATGGAATGTCCTTCAAAAATTTTATTTCTTTGTCCTTGATTTTTAAGTTAACTCCACTTGTAGCTTTGAGTATTTGATCTCGCACTTGTCTTCTGGAGAATCTCACCATCACTTCCCCGGGCAGATTATTCTTTCTTGTAAATTCAGAATACGACCTAAAGACCTTGTAAAGTATCTGCTTTAAAATCTGCCACAGGGCCTAAAGAGTCACACATAATCTGTTTTAAATTTTCTCCCTTCTCTTCAGGAATCCCTTGAAATCTAAGGGTGTAGCTTGCCCTTTCCATTTGCAGCTGTAACAAATAAGACTCATCAACTGATCTTTTTTTCTCCATCACCTGCATTTGTTTTTTAAGCTTCTTGGTGTTGGCATCCACCTCTTTAAGCTCTTGCTGCATTTGCTCTGTTTTTTTAACCGTCTCACTCAGCTGGATTTGTTGAGTGTCAAATTTTTAATGCAATGACGTGACTTGTTCCAGCAGAGGTCGCAGCGCCTCATTCAGCATCCTTTGGAGATGTAACTGTGTCCTATCTAGGGACAGAACTTGCTGGGCTGGCACTTCCAGCAAGAGGCTTCGGTTTCGGTAGCTTATCTTTCTTCTCCTTTCTTTGAGGCGCCATATTGGAGAATGTTTACTTTTTGGAAAAGTTACCAAAGTCTCCGAAATCCCTAAAAAAGCTTGGTAAGTTCTTATGAGTTTTTTATTTCCGTCCACCTTGTTTAAATAGCTTGCTCCCCCCTTTCTTTGCTGCAAAATGTTCGCTTATTTTCTTGTCGAGGGGGAGCCCCCCACCGCTTCCAAAGGGGAGAGCTTTCAGCTAGTTTTCTGGTGCTTTTGCTTAGACTTGACTCACATTTCAATGATGGAATCACTTTTAATCACAGTTCATTCGGCCACCAAACGCTTGATCCAGTGTGCGTCTCTAGTTCCACTCAAGGAAGCTCTGCAGCGGGACCTTTGGGGCATGGAGCAGCCCCCCTTCGTCTGCCAGTCACCGGAGGAAGGACTCTCCTAGCACCCCATGGCTGGGAGCCGTTCACAAGGGCTCCGATGTAGGTGTGGACATTTGCAACCCCTCCCAGCCACAGACTCTGGCGTGCATCTCCTGAAGCTCCGGGAGATTGCGACTGCCATGGCGAGTGCCAAAGCTGGAAGTCCTCCTACTTGCAGTACTAATGAGTAATTCTTTTCCATATCTTCTGTTTCTCCTATAGTCCAAAAACCTTCTGGACTTAGACTACCACTTTTGGGTTGTGTATAACATCTAGCACACTGTTCTAGCTTTGAATAATAGTTGAAGTAGAACCAGTCACTTTTCTGTAGATAATATAACATTGCTTCTAGTGACATATGCAGTGTGATAAACTTGCTAAAGATCTGTCCATGTGTTTGGTGTAGTAGCTTTGCTCTTGCCCTTTGGGTGAAAATATTATTCCCCTATATCTGTCCTTTCCCTATAGGGACAAGGAAAACCTGTCTATACTTCTGCAATGACATTTGTGATCATTCCCCAGAAATGGGTTACATGTTTATAATTTAACATTTGCCTCCCTCCTTCTTTTTGGAGGGACATAGCCAGAAAAGTTTGATTAGTGGGGCATGGGGAAATCGGGGGGGGGGACCCCAGTCGTGCCTGCAGCTCCTCTCAAAGCAGCAGCAGGAGAAGCTCCAGCTCCACTGTGATCTCTAGTCCTTTCAATTGAAGAGATCTGATTCCAGGCTGCTTTTCTGTGTAAGCTGGGGGGTGGGGAAATCTCCCTCACTTTTTCATTTTGCAATTTTATTTTATTTTATTGCATTTTTAAAAACCTACTTATTTTTCAGCCCTTCAGAAAGTTGGGTTTGGCTGTCAGTTGTGTGTGTGTGTGTGTGTGTTAAGTGCCATCAAGTCACTTTCTACTTAGGGCAACCCTATGAATGAATGACCTCCAAAACATCTTATCATTAACAGCCTTGCTCAGGTCTTGCAAACTGAAAGCCATGGCTTCCTTGATTGAGGCAATCCATCTAATGTTGGGTCTTCTCTTTTCCTGTTGCCTTCAACTTTTACTAGCATTGTTGTCTTTTCCAGTGAGTCTGTGAGTTTTGGAGAATTGACAGTCATGGCATAGAATTGCAAGACAGCAGTTTTGTGACTGCTCTGATGCTCCCCCCCCCCAAGTGTTTCATGGTGCAGATCTCAACATGTAAATAAAACGTTAGCGTAACAGTTTGGTCATTTTAGCTTCCAGGGTGAGTTCAGGGAACCCTTTTTAAAGATGGGAGTGACATTTGCTACCTTCCAGTCCTCAGGAATGGAGGCAGATTTTAATTGTTTGTCATTCAGGGCATAGACCAAAGCTATCATGGTCATTTTTCCCTCCAGGAGACCTTTTACAAAGATGAAGCACCCCAATGGGTTGGCAAGTGTAGCTTTATGCTGAAAGCAGACATTCTTGGAAATGAGCACCGCCACTTCACGAGCCTTAGAAATACCTTTTGCATGATATTGGTGTTGTATCCAATTAGCTTGTAAAATAGTGGGATTCTCATATGGGTCTCTTGCAATAATGTGGTATCTGTGCGCAGGGGTCTTTTTGTAGAAAAAGAGCTGCCGGAGCTCATTAGCATAACTCATTAGCATATGCCACATCCCCTGACATCACCGGAAGTGTGTCATAAGGCCACACCCCCAAGCACCAAGAGCGCAGAGCATCACTGCGCCAGACATAAGAACATAAGAGAAGCCATGCTGGGTCAGGCAGGTGGCCCATCCAGTCCAACACACTGTGTCACACATCGGCCAAAAATACCAGGGGCCCTCCGGAGGTCCACCAGCAGCTTGTAGCATTTCCATTCCTTCAGCAGCAGCTTCTTCAAGGTGGGAACTAACTTCCAACCAGTCCTCCATCAGGCAAGAGGCCTGCCTACTTTCCTAAAATATGGGACAGATGTCGCTTTGGGGGATAGTGCTCAGAAGAGCCACAGGTGGCTCCTGAACCACTATCACTGCATTAGATTGTGGTCTCAGATCCGGGACAGGGAATTAAGAGACTGGGGACTCCATCTAATACTATTATTAGCCATTATTTAATTAATTTATAGCCTCCTCTCCCGAAGACTGGCTCAGAGCAGAACTTCAGCACATGGTTGGAAACAGCAGAGTTTTAGTGGGAGTCAAGCACAGAACAGAATTGTTCTATCACAAAAAATGAGCTACATTATCACATCCCAAAATATTGTAATGAATAAAAGGGCAACAGCATTAAAGAGAAGAGATTGGATATATACCCCGCCCTTCACTACCCAAAGGAGTCTCAGAGTGGCTTAC
>NW_015163620.1:58471-71008 GCF_001447785.1 Gekko japonicus
TAAGAAGCTAACCTTAGGGGGAACTTTTTAATATCTTATTAAGTGAAATACCTACCCCTTCCCAATTCTGAAGTCAATCACTGGAGTATCTTTGAATTACACACACACCCCATACACAGAGAGAAACATACAAAAACAAGAGAGAGAAACATACAAAAATAAAATATATCACACTACTAACAAATTTTGATTTGTGTGTGTGTGTGTGCGCAAAAGAACAGGTAAAAGCTGGTTTTAGTGATCTTCAATATCTACACCAAGAGAGACAGAGAGGGCTGAGAATTAAACAAGGAAGCTTTTGTAATTGGTGGAACTGAGTTGCACATCAAGACAACATTTAGAGACATTTTACACATTACAAAATCATACACAGGCCTTCCATGTGCCTACATACTGCAAAATACACATAATGGGGAACCACTGCATCCACTAATCTACATATGATTTGCACACTCAAATTCTTATATGGGCTTTTCCATGCTGGAATACAATATTCTTGAAACTCATGTAGAATCACTGCAAACAAGGCGACATTAATTAAAATTTCTCGAAAGAGACTGCCCAACAGAAAAGCAATTATAGTGGTTGTTACAGAAGTATGAGAAGGCAAAGTTGTGGATCTGTGGAGAAAACATCTCAAAACTTGATTTCAGTTGGAGGGCTTATTTTAATAAGAAATACCAGAACTGTGGATGCCGATCCAAAAAAGTTCAAATTCTAACAAAAACAAGCAGAAACATGGGGCAAACTCACAGCCAACCTGGAAATCCAGTTCCTTAACACAGATTCTTCAATGATAGAGCAGGCCAGTCTTCACATGCCCAGGAGCCCTTTTTTCAGGTACCACTTTACACATTCCTGAGACTTCTGGTATTCAAGATAATTCCTGGAGCTTAACTACTAAACCCTGGGTAGGACCACACCACTGTGGAATCCCAAATAACCAGCGCTGCCCTTGACACACAGACCTGCAAACCTCAGGAGTTTCAGCTGTTCCTGGAGTAAAGAGGTTTAGAAAATGAAACAAACTGTGCAATCGGTTACACCTTCTAAAGTCACCGAAGCCAACGGATTTAGGAGGGTGCAACCCTGTTTAGGATTGCACTGCAAAACAAGAGAGAGAGAGCTCAGGCTGGAGCAATGTGAGCAAAGATTCTACTTTGTGAGCTTACTCGCATTAAAGCGTGAGCGAACCATTTGGCTACTACATAAATCAGTTTGCTCTGGAGCCCCATCCTTCCTGACCTAAGACAAAAAGGTGTGAGCTGGCAACATGCGGGGGACCTCACCAGCCACGGTCAATCCGGTGCCAGGGAAGGCGCGGAAAGCAGCCAATTGCATTTCCCCCCCCAAAAAAACAACAACATCCAAAGGAGCTTCTGCTTGCACCTGAGCAGATCAATCCCCATTTTTAGACGCGCACAGGCATGCGCACACACATCCAGAGCGCGAGATACGAACTCCAGGTGCTTGTGCAGCAGCTTGATCCATAAAGTAAAAGGATCCGCGCTCCTGGGAGCTGAGGCGGGCGAGAGGGACAGGCGAGAGGGGCGGGCTGGGAGCGAGCAGCCACTAGGTAGCAACCAAAGCAAACTTTGGGGGATGAAACTGGGTTGAGGGAGGCAGGGCGGAAAAACCACACACACCCCCCTCCAGAGCACATAAAGGGGGAGGGAAGCAAGCAGATATTAATTTTTTTAAGTCTACAGGGAGTGTGCATAGAGGGGATGATTTGTCAGGCGGGATCCCCAAAACCAAAGAGCGCGAAGGGCTCGCAGAAGAAGTAAGGCTGTGAGCGCCGCCCAGGCAAGGCACAGAGTCAGCCTCCAAAGGGGCGGCTCCAGCAGCAGCGCGTGGAGTGGGGCTTTTTTCCTTCTTTTTGTGAATGTAGCTGCTCCCACCCCTTCTCAGCCCAGAGCCGAGTGGGAAGCAGGAGAGGTCGCAAGCCTCCCCCCCGACACACACACACACACACACTGCTATCCCCCAGCCTGCCTGAGGAAGAGCTCTCTGGAACTCACTAGTCTGCACGTCGTGGGAAAGAGTAGACCTGGTTCACCCGTGCAGAGAGCGCGACTCTCTCATCCCTCACAGGAGCTAAGAAGTGAGGGCAGCCCCCAGTCCAGGTCGCCTCCCCGCACTGCCTGGCCTGCCACTCACTTGTGCATTGCCGGGCCAGACCCCGTTCTGCCCAGCCCAGCAGAAGCTGATGCTGAGCCAGGGTCAAACCCCGCCATCCGCCGATCCGCTCACTTGTTCACCTGGGCTGAGGCTGGCTTCACCTTGAGCCTGGCCGTCTGGAGCCAAGGGGGAGAAGAAGTGATCGGTGAGGGGGCTGGGGGAGCTATGGGCCTGCCTGCAGGCCAGGCGCGGTCCTGCAGAGCTCTGCCCCCGCTTCTTGCTCTCGTCTGCGGCCGGAGGGAAACAAGCCCTCCTCAGATGGCGCCGTGAAGAAGGGGGCAGGGCTTCACCACGTGACTGCCCCACCCCCGGAGGGTCTCTTCCGGAGCGCAGTACCGGAGCGCTCCCCCTCGATGAGACCCCCGTCTGTGCGTAATTTAGATGAATTGGAAACAGTTTTCTTTTGATTGGATCATTCAGTCCTCACACATTCAGAGAAATAACATTCAGACTGGACGGTATATTTGAAGGAAAAATCTAAGGACAGATTCTGATATGGTAGAAAACAGATTTCAACTGTGCAGATATAAGAAATAGAATTTAAAGTACAATAAAGCACAGAAGGAATTAGAGAGATGAAAACGGTAGCACCAATTCAATTAGCTGAGATTAGAAAACTAGGAAATATATATAGAAATTGTATGTGCAATATATGAGAACTGCAAAATAACTCAGCTGTACAAATACAGATTCACAAAATAAGAGCAGTTAATAATATTGACAATCAACTACCCCCGTTTTATTTTTTTTAGTTAAATGGTTAAAAGACAAGTAATCAAATTCCCTTTAAAGATGAAATTATTTCATTAAGTGTTTTAAGATAAAATTGATTGAATCATAGAGACTCAAGAATGAATAAAAAGCCACACCTCCCTAAGAATAAGACTGATTGAGTGTGTAAATTATCATTAACTTGTTCAAGCATTACTATTATGAATTTAACAATTAATGAGATTTAGAGGGGTAACAGATACAGTACTATCAAATAAATTTGATAAAAGCTGATATGATCAAGTGAAACTGAGGCAAGTGTTTTATATAAGAAGCAAGGACAATGAGGAGAGAATATACTTATAAAAATGTTCAGTGAAATTGATCCTTCACCTCTCAACCATATAGTTCAACTGGTAATCACCGGAAAGTGACTAAAACGGAAACAGCAACTCCCCCCCCCACAGTAGTATATGGTGTAAACAGTAGCTAAAGTATAATGAGAACAACTGATTCAGAACTCACAAGAAACAAACAAGGAGATGTGCAGAGGAAACAACCCTTTGCAACTGCAGGCGACTAGTTGTTAATCCTGGGTTAAAGGCAGGGCTGGCGCCAGGTTTTTTTCTCCACTAGGCAAGGATACCTTCTGGTGCCCCCCCCCCCGTGTGCCCACCAATTTCTGGCGCCCCCCCCCCAGGGGATGGCAGGCAAAGAAAGCCACTCTGCTGCTTTAAACGGGGCCCTTTGCTGGATTTCTGACTACTGAAAGTCAGCCCATTGAGTAGACATGCCTTGGACAGGGCCGTGCGCCCGGCTACTTGGAATCACCCTTGGTGGAACCCAGCCAGTCCACAGTGGGAAATGACCCCAATGCATCAGGAGGGACTCCTGTGTCTCCAGGCCGGGGGTGGGAGGGGGGAACTAGCTCACCATCCCTTCCAAGGTGCTTGGCTGCCCGAAGCCTCCCTTGGACACCTGGATGGCGCTCCGCTGGGCCAGGGCCTCCTTCTGCCAACTGCGCAAGGGGTTGTGACCCCTCCCTGCAGGACAAAGGGAGCAGCAAAAATCTCGCTTCTGTGGCCTGGAACTTTGCCCCGTGGAACTGTGGCACCGGGACTCGGGAGCCACCTCCTCCCCTTTGGAAAGCCTTTTGTTGGCAGGTGCACCTGGGAAAGCGCCTCTCTCTCTCTCTCTCTCTCTGTGCCTCTCTCTCTCCAGTGCCGGGTTGTGTTGTAGGGAATAAAAAGGAGCAGGGTAGAGACCAAGGTAGGTCACCCTGAGCTCCAGTGACCAACGGCGGAAGACAGGAAATACAGATCGTCATTTTTGGCAGGGGCAGGGCGGCAGGCCAGGCGGCACCCTTCCATGAGGTGGCAGCATGGCACCCCTAGGCAAATGTCTAAAATTTTCTATGGGTGGGCCGGCCCTGGTTAAAGGAGAGCACTTCAGTGTAAAAGGATTGTTTGTAATTAAGGGAACAAAGAAGGAAAGAAACCTCCCTCTCCCCTGAACCTCAGTGAACACATGTGTTAGAGCAAGATAGTGTGCAACCTTCACTACAACAGTGATGAAAAAAGTGCAGTTTAGACTTGAAAGGTGGCTGTTAACAGTGTAGAGCGATCAACTCTGGAGAATGGGTAATTTGCTGTTCTGAGGCGAGGATGGTGATGGCGTCCTTTTCCTTTTCTGTGATGGTTTGGGAAGATCTACTGGAAGCAGAATTTAAATGGCTTGCAAAAGAGCAAGTCCCGTATCCAAATCTACTGCATAGTAAAGTTTATTTCCGTTTGACTTGGAGCTTCATTAAGTTCATCCATTTGTATTGCACTCATGGTTGATGCAGAGTTCCCATGATAGCCTTAAGTTCATGCCGCTTATTGAGGGCTTTGGGGGGAAGGTCCAGGAATACAAGGATCTGATCAAACAAAAAGGAACCGCGGGACCTGGCAACATCTATTATTTTTTGCTTGGTTCTCAGATCAGGGGAGACTGCCAGAATGTCTCTGGGAAGCTGTCACTTTGGGAAAGGTTGGGACCCCAGATGGTAGGCTTTAGAAATTAAGGGAGTTGTACCCTCTTCTAAATGGAGCTCCTTTGCAAGCCAGTTCACCAGAAGGATTGGTGGATCTGCACTGACAGTTTTTTTTCATCAAAGCCTCTAAATTTTAGATTATTTTGGCGCGACAAGGATTCTAAGGCCAAACTTTTTTCTTGTAGGCGGCCACTTTCTTGTACCGTGCAGAGCTCATGCTGCATGGTCTTCTTAAGCTCTAATGCACAATCTGCCTTTTGATTGACAGCAGTTTTTTGTTGTTCAGTCGCACAGTCGAGTCCGACTCTTCGCGACCCCATAGACCAGATCACGCCAGGCCTTCGGGTCTTCCGCCATCCTCTGAAGTTTGCTCAACTTCATGTTCGTTGCATCTATGACACTGTCTAACCATCTCATCCTTTGCCGTCCCCGTCTTCTTTGACCTTCAATCTTTCCCAGCATCAGTGAGTGCTCCCTTCTCATTTGGTGGCCAAAGTATTTGAGCTTCAGTTTCATTATCTGGCCTTCCAGGGAACAGTCAGGGTTGATTTCTTTTAGGATTGACTGATTTGAACTTCTTGCAGTCCAAGGGACTCTCAAGAGTCTTCTCCAGCACCATAGTTCAAAAGAATCTATTCTTCGGCGCTTAGCCTTCCTTATAGTCCAACTCTTGCAGCCATACATGCATTCATACATGACAGCAGTTAGAGATATTTTAAACTCTGCTAATTGTTCTGATAGAGGATTTATGAGAGCTGACATATTTTCTAAGATCCTTTGTTCCATATTCTTCATCATGTCCAGTAGTACATTTTCAGAAGGCACAGAAAGTGGCGGGCTTACCGAGTCTCCCTCAGTTCCCATTTTGTCTATATAGTTGTCTTGCTGGGGATCAGTCATGTTGGCTTGATTTGAGGTAAAAAAGTTCTGAATTTACTTAGAGGAGTTCAAATGTGGTTTATTTTTGTCTGCACCATGCTTGCCCATATTTGTAGCTTTTCTGAAGTAGTTAAGGAGTTTGATAAAGAGGTTTAAGAGTGAGAGAGAGACAAAGATTACCCCTCAGGCATCCATTCTCTCTGTAGCCAATGCCACGCCCCCCAGGTGCTAATCTGTTTAAGGAAAATAGTGATATATGTAGGGAGTATTTAAGTGTTTAAGGAAAATAGTGATATATGTAGGGAGTATTTAGGATGAAGCTATGCTTTTCATTGTCTCCAACACCACCATATCACCCAGTACTAGGGTTCCCAAGTCCAAAATACTCACCAGCGGGGGAGCCCTGGCTGGCTCTGGGAGCCGTTCCCGGATGTGTGTGCACGCTTTGCGCGCACGCGCGCCACCAGCACGTCATAGGAAGTGACGTGCAATGTCGACCATGTTGAGAGTGTGGCCACAATCGAGGGAGGGAAAACCATAGAGTTTTCCCTCCCCGATCCGGGCCATGCCCCCAACGTGGTCGACGTGCACGTCACTTCCTGTGACGCTACGCTTCGGGGGGCGGAGTTCCCCCCAGGGCCCGATTCTGCGGCGGCGGAAATCGGGCCTCCAAAGCGGTGTTTACTTGCCCCTTGCCCCCACTTGGCAGCCCTACCCAGTGCCATATATAAATGTGAGCAAGCTCCATACCAGAATATGGTTGAAAGGACAGATAATCTCACTTTACCCAGTGAATCTCCCATTGAAAATGTCACATTCTTCCTGTTTCTAACCCTTTATGTTGATATAAGCCACCGGTTGTGCTCCCTACAGATTTGAGCTCCCTGTAAATAATACATCTCATGGATGTAACATTTCCTCTTCCAGTAACATTGCAAATCATTTTCTGCAAGCTCTTAATGCCTACAAAATCCTCACTGTTAAGAGTCTCTTCAGCCCACGCAGCTGTGTCTCTGTCAGAGGAAAAACTTGTTCCCTACAATATTGTGTAGATTTTTCTTCCCTGGTAAGAGGCAAAATGAAAGCTACTCAAAAGTAACTGGAAAAATGTGAGAAGCAGCAAGCAAGCAGAGTTATGCTTCTGAAGCTGTGAGCAAAAACATCACATCTAGAAGTGGCTCTAGAATTAGCATACAGGCGGTGAACTGAAAAAAAGGAGTAGGGATTAGAGAAAAGAACATTAAGGTTAGCTTTGGGCATTACTGTCAGAGCATTGCATGTTCTCTGTGCCTCCTTGTAATACCTGATAGTTTTCACAACTTCCTTTGCTTTGGGCTGGGTAAGCAAACCCCTGTATCACAGCACAGAGTTCTCACAGGGGATTACGAGCTCCAATCTGTATACATTTAACATTTGCTCAAAATGGTCTCTCCGTAGCTACTGATCTCGGCCTCTACTGTAGTGTTTAGAAATACCTCCCACATGTTCAGGGATATTATAATTTTTCTTGCCTGTGTCCCATGTTCCTTACAACCTTGGCCTAACTTGCAAACCAGGTATGTTAAAATGAATGAGACTTACTTCCAAGTAAACATTGTTTTGGACTGATTTCTGAGTGACTGTTAAGCACCTTACGACAATCACTGTATAGTCAGCAACCGCCTGCATAGTCGTATCTTCATTACATTGAAACCTACAAAGGATATGAGATCAGCTGCCCTGGAGAAAATGGCTGCTTTGAAGGGTGGACTCTATGGCATTGTATCATGGTGAGGCCTTTCCCCTCCCCAAACTCTGTCCTCTCCTGGATCTACCCCCAAAGTCTCCAGGTATTTTCCAACCCAGACCTGGCAACCCTAGTTCTGCAGCAAGTAGAATTCCAGTTATGCTCCAGAGCAGACAATAAGGACTGTAGTGAAAGGAGGAATATGTAGATATAGGTGAAAGAAGTCATGGCTTCCTCATTCTCACTTTCTTAGCACAGTATCTCCATTACTACACAGTACGCTATGCAGAACAGAACCAGTGTCTTTATATGGCTGTATTTCCTGGTATCATATGGGACCAATTACACTACATGGATTCAGCTAGACTCAGTATTCAGGGAAGAGTTATAAAGAGAAGTAGACTGATTTACAATAGCACAATGATTCTCAAAATATGTTCATAGGAAACTCATCAGTATTCTTCAGTGAGGTCAGCAGTGGTGGACAAGTTGCCCTGAAAGAGACTTATGCACTATTTCTGAACATCCCCAGTAATGCACAGCTGCAGGGTGTGTTGGGTGTATTTTTGGGTACACATTTAGCTAGCATAGGGATGATCGAATCCCCATGCAAAGTACTCTACAATGAACCTAAGAATATTTTGTAACATGCAAAAGTTATTCAGTAGATGCAGTTCCCTAAGGGTAGGAAAGTTTGCAAACCACTCTTATGGGGAAGGAGGAAATGCATGACTTCTGAAAGTCAGCTGGAAGACATGGGCATAACATATTAACAACATATCTGCTTACTGTATTTCTGCATGAGTTCCACTATGAGAGGAAATGAGAGACTGTGAACTTTAAAAGAAAGGGAGGCACAGAAGGAAGAAGGGTTATTGATGTTATGTGGATGGTGGCACTACTGAGTTTTAACAGAGGTTTTCCCCATGAATCCTACAAGACGTCCAGTAACAGTATAACTATAAAAGGTAAAGTATGTTGGTAAGTTACTGCAGTCCTGCAGTATTCCTGTGGCCTGATTGTTTTAATAGGGTAGATAACCATTGGTCTGGACTGCTGTGTGTATACTTCTTACTGCAGTAGTAGTCAATTATCATGTCATCTTCTTGTCATGCAAATTGGGAACAACCCTTTTTCTGGGAAAATAAATATGTGTGAGCTGTAAAGACAAGGTGTAGGAGAAGGATGAGAGAGAAAGGGATCTCAGTTATAATCAATATCAAGTAGCAAAGTAATGCCTTTCCCAAATACCTTATACGGCTATAGCCAGCCTTAGTCACTTCTTGCCAATTTATGTTCCCTTTGTGTTGGTGCCATGGCAACTCCTCTGCGTTTACTGTTGGCATGCTTGACAGAGGAGTTCTCCGAGAATGAATTCCTTGACCTTCCCAGATGCTGCTTATTTGGAGTTCATAAGATTGTTTCTTTTTATAGGCAGCAAGTTAAATTGGGATTTTCTTACATATGCAAATAAATCAGCTTGCTCTCTGACTCTGATCAAGAAAGAATCAACCTGCTCCCCCAGCATCTGCCACTATTTATTTAGGATTTTTTTAAAAAAAACTGTCTGAGGTAAAGACTTTAGTTTTAAAAGCAGAAGTAATATTAATTTTATGGTTGTGATATGAGTAACAAATATAAAATGCAAACTGATGAGGTAATCAGAAGCCTGGATAAACATGAATGTCATATTTACACAGGGAGAGCTGGATGTACCTAAGGCTATTACAGTAATAATGAAATACAGATGATCAAGTTGTCAGGAGAGCAGGTCCAAATGCTGGCAGGTACCTAGAGTAGGCAGGTGCCAAAGGATAACTGCTGATGCAAGGATCACCTCCTTCAGCAACAAGCTTTCTAGCCTACAAAAGTATAGCAAATCTTGAAGTGGTATAGCAGGGGTTGATATGGAACTGGCTTTCAGGGATCATCTGGTTTCCAGAATCAGAAAGATTCTGGGTTTTTGCATAAAGTACTCTATGTCCTGTTCACATTCAGGAACTCAAGGAAGGCAGGGCTAGCAAGCACTATCAGAGCTGTTAATCCCATAGCAACCAGAGATGAACTGACGTTATTTATAAGAGTAAGTGCCTGCAGCTGTAGCAGTGGCCTGGAGTCTGCAGACACTCACAGCTGCACCTTATCCACCATCCAACAAAGCCTTATGGTGAACCTCCAGATGCCTCATGGTCACTGGTCTTGGGCAACTTGTCATGCACTCCACTGTCTGAGCTGTGCTTCTGCCCAAGTCTTGGGATCCTGGGACAACCATGGGGACCTTATGGCAATAAGCCACTCTCCTTCATGGATCCCTCAGCAATCTCAGTTTCTGGTGGTGGCTCCTGGTCCAGTAGCCACAGCTGGATGTAAGTTTCCTGAGAGCCCAAAGGCACTTCAGTGTCCGTCATGGTTTTGTCATCCGCGCCCCAACACCCTAGCTCAGGGGGAGTCTTAGCCAATGGGTGATGGGGCTGTTGCTCCTGGCTCTGCACTGAGGCGGGGGGAATACCTACAGCCCCACCCTCCACAGAAGGGGGAAAAGAAGAAAAAGAGATTTCTGCTGCAGCTTTCATCTGCCCATCTGTGGCTTGGGCAGCTTGCTTTCAGTGGCAGCAGTGATTGCTGTCCACCTCACATGAGGCAAGGGCCAGTCCTTGCGTTGCCTCAGCAGGGTGGCTGCTAGTGGAATGGCAGTGATTCTGGGGCCCCATTATGGACTTTTGCCATAATTATTATTATTGTTATTATTATTTCACCCCTGCTAGTGCAGAGCTCTGGGCAATGTACAACCCAAAAGAAAACAAGATAAAAATAATTAAAATCTTAATACAATCTTAAAAACAAACAGATGGCAAATAACCAATCCTCCTTCCAACTCCCACTGCTGGCTACTTCATGGACAGGAGGGAGGAAGGCAAAATAGATGTAGACGGCAAGGAATGGGAAGGGCTACAACAGGTAATAAGTATATTGTTAAATACTGGCTAATGTAAAGAATAAATATCTTAATCTTTAAACTATAAAGATGGAATTTTCACAGAAATCAATATTTTGTTTTTGCTGTTTAAAGGGGTTAACATCAACTTTATACAGATTCACAATTCATCCTGTACATTGCTATTGATTTGCACATTCCAATCCTCACAATTTTTTCATGAATTACAGTAGCACTTTTCTCTACCTTTCAAAATCCAAATTATAGCATTTTGATACTTCTTGATAAAAAACTTTTATTATACTGATCAGCACCAAAGATTTAGTACTATTGGAAGTGGATCGATAAGAGAGCAAGGACTGGTAAAGTCTTTTCTTTGAAAGCTGTCTGTAGGCTTAGTGCAAAAAGGATAGTAAAGTATGCTTTTAGCCTGTACAAATTCCCTTTCCCATCACCTGGGTAAATACAGCTAGCCCCAAATTGCTTATCTCAGTCAGCTGCTCTCCTTGCTAGGAAGCTGTGGAAGGGAAGAAGAAAGGCTGGAGCTCTTGTTGCTTGGATCCCCCCATTGAGCTATAGCTGGAAGGGAATACACCACTCTTACAGAAGGCAGACAACACAGGAGCACCACTTGTCCTTGGGGAGGACATTCTATAACCCTGGAGCTGCCACAGAAAAAGGAAAATGCTGTGGCCAAATGGACAGTCTGAAGGAAGGTGTAATGTATTCAGCCTGACATGCCCGGACTTGCCCGGGCTGGCCAGGCACAATTCCTTAATAGCTTCGAGTCTAAAGACAATGGGTCCGTAGGATCCTAGCCGGCCCAATGAAAGGGCTAGGTCTCCAGCCGGGAGGCCGATGGGTCTCTCGGTTACTGTAAATAGCCTATCGGGAGTAGGGGGTGTGTTTAGGTGAGCTTGGTGGCGGGTTTTCTGAATGAATATAAACCGGCCTGCGAGCCGGTCAGTTGTCTTTGTTCTGAGCTAAATAAAGGTATGCTTAGCTGAAAGTCACTCTCCGTCTGCATACTTTTCACTGGTGACGAGGATGGGATCTTTCCCCCCATGACCATCGACCCGGACGCCAACACGAGCACCGCATCGAGCCCCGACGCCGAGACCTCCGAGAACTGCTCCGCTTCACATCCCGGCTCTCCGGCTACTGTTCATTGCTCCGCTCCCGGCTCCGCTGGGCACCCTGCTGACCCCGAGAGCAGCAGTGCCCTTCTCAACGCTCCAGCCGCCGCCACTGTTCCTGAGCCTACCCAACCACGTGGCAGCAGCACAATGGCGACTCCCCAGAGCAACATCTCTGCCTTCGATATCTCCCGCCCCACCGAATGGGAGACCTGGCTCGAGATCATGGAAAGCTATTTCAACTGCCTGAAAATCACGGACGACGGTATGAAGAAGGACCATTTCCTACAGCTGTGCGGCATGGGCACCGTCCTACTCCTCAAGGACCTCATCGCTCCCAAAAAGACAGCAGATGAGCCCTACGCTGTGCTGGTAAAGGCGTTGACGGATCACCTCTCCCCCAAACCCACTAAATTCGCGGAGCGAATGGACTTCTGCACGAGGGTACAAGGGCCAGATGAGTCCGCCTACGACTTCCTGGCGGGACTCCGGCGGGCGGCCACCAACTGCGCTTTTCCAAGTCTATCGGACACCCTGCTGACCCAATTCCTGGTGGGCCTGCGAGAGCCCAAACTACGGCGGAAGTTGGTCAGCCAGGATGACCTCGACCTGGCTAAGGCTGTCCGGGAGGCCTCCGCATACGAGAAGGCCCATCGAGACCGCCGCGCCAAGGCAGTCCACCGCCCTGTAGTGAGCAGCGGATCCGACGCCTCAGATGAGGAGGAAGTCCTCCAGCTCCGCCAGCAGACTTCGCAGCGACCCAAACACCCGTCCTCCAGGGCCAACAAGGCCTCAACTCCAAGCCTGTGCACCAGCTGTGGGGAGGACCACGAGCGCAAGTTGTGCCGTTTCCGGAACGCGGTCTGCCGCTCCTGCAACAAAGCCAAGCACATTGCGAAGGTCTGCTGATCGAAAGGACAATGTCTGAGATCTG
>NW_015163620.1:71324-93874 GCF_001447785.1 Gekko japonicus
CCCATCCGTATCTAAGCCCGGCTGCCCCCGATTGCCATGAAGCCTAAAGTGGAGGCCAAACTTGACAGCCTGGTAGAACAAGGGGTCCTAGAACCAGTAGCCTCGACACGGTGGGAGACCCCCATAGTCACCCTGGTCAAGCCGAACGGGGAAGTCCGCATCTGCGCGGACTATAAATGTACAATCAACAAAGCCCTGCAGGCCCACGTGTACCCGGTACCGGTGGTGAGCCATGTGCTAGCGGCCCTAGCGGGAGCCCGGGTTTCAGCAAATTAGACTTGGCACAGGTGTACCAACAGTTGCCGGTGGACGCTGCCACGGCCGAGGCGCAGACCATTTCGACCCACAAGGAGGCGTTCAAGGTGCACCGCCTACAGTTCGGGGTCTCAGTTGCTCCAGGGATTTTTCAATCATTTATGGATTCCCTCCTCAAAGGCATCCCCGGGGTTCAGCCATTTTTAGATGACGTGCTGATCGCCGCCCTGGACCCCTCGTCCTTCGCAGACTGACTGAGGGCCGTGTTGCAACGCTTCGACTCGGCGGGCCTCAAGGTCAAGCGGGAGAAGTGCCTGCTAGGGGTGCCGCGAGTGGAATTCCTGGGCTTTGCCATGGACGCCTCCGGCCTGCACCCCTCCCCGGACAAGGTGGAAGCCATCACACACGCACCAGCTCCGAAGTCCAAAACGGAGCTACAAGCGTTCCTAGGCCTGGTGAACTTCTACCACTCCTTTTTACCCCTCAAGGCGGCCGTGGCGGAACCTCTTCACTGCCTCCTCGACAAGTCGGCACCATGGGTTTGGGGGCCACCGCAGGCCGCAGCGTTCCAAGCAATAAAGGACCTCTTAGTATCAAATGCGGTCCTCGCCCACTTCAACAAGGCCCTTCCCGTGGTGCTGGCGTGTGACGCTTCTCCCTATGGGGTCAGGGTGGTCCTGGGGCACAGGCTGCCAGACGGTCATGAGGTACCGGTCGCCTACTACTCGCGGACTTTGTCACCAGCCAAGCGCAACTACGCGCAAATAGATAAGGAGGCCTTGGCAATCGTGGCAGGGGTGAAAAAATTCCATCACTACTTGTATGGTCGCCCGTTCACGGTCCTGACGGACCACAAGCCACTTCTGGGTCTCCTCACACACGACCGGCAAACCCCACAGATGACCTCACCCAGGGTGCTGCGCTGGTCAATTTTCCTGGCGGGGTATGTGTACACCCTCATCCATCGGCCTGGGAAGGCGATGGGCCATGCCGACGCTCTGAGCCGCCTGCCCCTGCCTAAGTGTGACCCTGACCCAGCGCCCACGCTCCTGGTTGCGCGCCTGGAAGCTCTCCCGGCCCAGCCGGTCCACGTCAAGGAGGTGGCCCAATGCACCTCCAAGGACAAGATTCTGGGGAGGGTCTTAGACTGGGTGGTGAGGGGGTGGCCCGAGGCCAAAGGGGACCCGGACATTGCGTCTTTCGCTACCCGAAAACATGAACTCTCTACTCACAAGGGTTGCTTGTTGTGGGGAAGCCGGATGGTCATCCCCATGCCCTTAAGAGAAAGGGTCCTCACCGCCCTGCACGAAGCACATCCGGGGGTGGTGCGTATGAAAGCCCTGGCCAGGAGTTACGTGTGGTGGCCGGGGCTGGATAAAGACATTGAGGATGTGGTCAAGAGATGCCAGCCATGCCAAGCCTCGCGGCCGGAACCACCTCAAGCGCCGGAGAGGGCCTGGGAATCCTCACACTGTCCCTGGTCCCGCCTCCATCTGGACTTTGCGGGGTCCTTCCAGGGCCAGCTTTTCTTCATCCTGGTGGATGCGTACAGCAAGTGGCTGGAAGTGGTTCCGGTGCCCTCCACATCTTCACAGGCAGTGATCCGGGCCATGTGGAGGATCTTCAGTGGCCAAGGGATCCCCGAAACGCTGGTCACAGACAATGGGACAGCATTCACCTCAGCCGAGTTCCAGGCCTTCACGAGGTACTATGGAATCTGCCACGTCCGGTCCGCCCCGTTCCATCCCACAACCAACGGCCAGGCCGAGTGCATGGTGTGCACCACAAAGGACGTGCTCCGCCGCCTGGACTCCTCCGATTGGGACTACAAACTGGCGGCCTTTCTCTTTGGCCAGCGAACCACGGCTCACACCACGACGGGCCACAGCCCTGCAGAACTACTTCTGGCCCGACGCCTGGCTTCCCGAATGGATCAGCCACACCCCGACCGGGCCCCCCCAGAGGCCCCGGGCACGGAGACATACGAGGCTGCCAGGGGGTTCTTCCCAGAGGATCCCGTGTACGCATGGAACTATGGCCGGGGGCCCACATGGATTCCAGCCCGAGTCATTCGGGTTAAAGGTCCTCGTTCGTACGAGGTCTCCTGCAAGGATGGCCAGATCCTCCATCGGCACATCGATCAGCTACGCTGCCACACGCTGCCGCTGGACCCAGAGGACCTGGACAGGGACGAGGACCCGGAGCCTTCTCCACCGGCCCCACTTCCGGGACAGACCCACAGCCGCCATCCCGGACTGAACCAGAGACCCCTTGGGCCGAGGTACCAGCCACCCCGGCTACACCAGACCCCACGCCGGGCCCGGTCCACTCGGCTCCAAGAGCCCCCGAGGCAGAAATGGTAGCTACCCCGGAACCTCGCCACTCAACCCGCACCAGGAAGCCACCAGCGCACCTGAAGGACTTCATCTGTGGGTGCATTGCGAACCAAGGGGGGAGGGGTGTAATGTATTCAGCCTGACATGCCCGGACTTGCCCGGGCTGGCCAGGCACAATTCCTCTATAGCTGAAGGTCTAAAGACAATGGGTCCATAGGATCCTAGCCGGCCCAATGAAAGGGCTAGGTCCCCAGCCGGGAGGCCAATGGGTCTCTCAGTTACTGTAAATAGCCTATGGGGAGTAGGGGGTGTGTTTAGGTGAGCTTGGTGGCGGGTTTTCTGAATGAATATAAACCGGCCTGTGAGCCGGTCAGTTGTCTTTGTTCTGAACTAAATAAAGGTATGCTTAGCTGAAAGTCACTCTCCGTCTGCATACTTTTCAGAAGGGCAGACCAGTGGCCATCTTTCCTACTAAAACAATCTGATAGAACACAAGAATCCTGCAGGACTGCAGTGGCTTATCAACGTACCCAGTGGGAGGTGAGCAGAATGAAAAGACTCTCCTTCACTTCTTGTCAGAAGCAATTGCAAGTGAGAATAAAGGGCTGCTTAAATCCTGAGTGCCCCACTACCCCAGATTCGTAGATTCCCCCCAGAGTATATTTACGATACTTATCACTGGTCTAGATCTCTCCTATCCCCATCCCTCTCATGTAATTTCGTTTATACCTGTTTTTCCTCAGGTACATTATTTAGTGCTACAGCATGGGGAAATCCCCCTAAACTAATAATGAAACCACTGAAAGTGGGGTGGGGTAAGAGAGACAGGAATGGAGGCCTGGACAATTTCCATCTGACAGCACTAATTCTAGACTGGGCATTCTGTGTTTGGAGAAAGAGACAGGTATTATTTTCAGTAAATCCTGTAATCAGGGTAATGTGCTCATCTGGAAAGATGTTCTGCCTGGTGTCTTTGGAAAAGCCTTCAGAACATGAGAATTGACACTCAAACATCTTCACAGCTTTCTTCAGATGCCTAAAGCAGAATTCCAAACACGGACTCGATTGCTGGCTAATAGGAATCATTTTGGCGTCTACATATTCACATTGAAGGGAGCTATTCTCCTTTCTGTTGTCTTAAAATCAATTGTACCTATTAATTTGTGTATTATTTAACTTTGCTTCAAATATTGTCACTGATTTTTCAAATCATGCTGTACATACAGCCCAGAAATAATGTTATCATCTTTCTCAGTATGTTCAAGATACCAGAAAGAACACCCAGCTAGATGGTTCTTTATTAGACATCCAATGGCCCTCTAGTGTCATTACTATGAGCTGCAGTGTATGAGCTTTATGAAGAGCCCAAAGTCTCCTCCTGTCTAGAATAGGATTTTGACCAGCATATTTCCGTATGTGAAGCCTCTATTAAAGGAGCAGAACATTTTTTCAAGGCTTGTTGGCAACCTCTATATATGGGAGAATGGCAGACTATTAAAAAGGATAATTTATTTAAGAAAGGTGC
The DNA here is from genome assembly GCF_001447785.1 of Gekko japonicus. Taxonomy (NCBI): domain Eukaryota; kingdom Metazoa; phylum Chordata; class Lepidosauria; order Squamata; family Gekkonidae; genus Gekko; species Gekko japonicus. Next base: position 75,441 of record NW_015163620.1, read on the forward strand.
TTACTACAGGTGGATAAAACATTCTGGATTTTAAAATAATTATGCTGGCTATGCATTTTGGATGCTGACAATTCACATACATTAAAATATATATATAGAAACTAGGGCTTGGACAGAGGGTTTTAAGTTTATTTTGGTTGTAAAGCCACATTACTTTGAATCCCCATCAGGAAGTATCACAGGTCTACCTAAAAGGGCCTCCAGTTACAAGTTCTTTGAATAGCATTGGGGAAAAAAGGCTTTATGACTGCTTCTAGAACAGGGGTGTCGAACTCATTTGTTATGAGGGCCAGATCTGACATAAATGAGACCTTGTTGGTCCGGGCCATGTGTGTCATAAAATGTAATGCCAGGTAGTGGAGATATAAACTTTATAAAGGACACAAACACAAAGGGTTTTTTTTACTTAAAATAAAATCATGCTTAAAACATTAGCACTCTTGCAATATTTTGTTTATTTAATAGTGTCTATTACTTTGAATTATTGCCTCAAAATGTCTATGTTGTTGCAATTTTGAGTATGCTGTTCAGGTGTGTATCTTTAAGCTGCAAACCTACGATGACACAGCAGCAGCAGAACTGGAAGAAGCAGCAGAAGACAGCCAGTTTCACTGCGGGCCTGATAGAAGACCTCTGGGGGCTTAATCCAGCCCCTGGGCCACATGTTTGACACCCCTTGTCACGGTAGAGCCAGGGAGTCAGGCTGGGAGGGTGGGTCACAAGACAAGTCCGAGGGTCAGCCGGGAGAGCAGTTAGCAGAGTGTTAAACAAGTCCCAAAACACCAGACACAGCCGTAGTCAAACGTTACCAGAGGTCAGAGTCCAGACAGCAAAGCCGAGAGCGTTGTCAGATTCAGAGCTGGGAGTCAGGAACCAGAGCAGAAGTCCAAAAACACAAGCCGAGTCCAAAAAGCCACAGAGTCAAACAGGAATCGAGGTGCAGAGCTTCTGGTTCTATGAAAAAGGTTGCCAGCACAAATTGCTCATGGCCAGAGGCCCTACTAAATAGTGCTCTGGCTCATTAACCCATTAGCACCTTTGTGCGAGGTCCTGGCTGCTGTTAAAACTCTGGGCTCAAGGATCTCCACCCTCTTGAACGTGCTTCTTTTCGTCAGCTAGCCAGATCCTGACATCTCCTATCCCTAAGCCGGCTTACAGGTGGGGGAGATGCAGGTGGTGAGCTGCTTATGGCCTGATCAATCCCAGGTGCAAACCGTCCTGTAGTTGGCTCAGATAGCTGTGTATCCTCCTCCCTTACAGTAGGTGCAGATCCTGATGCTTCTTCAGCTCTTAAAGGCACGGAATCCTCCCCTCTTAGGCTGTCAGAAGCTGGATCTGGGGCTGAGTCAAGGGCAGGCATGACACCCCTGTTCTAGAAGATAGGCTTCGGATGAAGGAACAGCCACCAAGACGTTGCTTTATACCTTTGCATTTGGTGCACAGATATTTCTTTCCTTAAATCATTTATGCACAATACACACTTTCCCCCAAGGTAGCTTCTAATAGATGATTAAAGATACTACAAAATTACACACAAACAAGCAGTTGAGCAGTAACTAAAAGTTCCAGAAAATAAAACCATTTTCATATGGAAATTAAAGCTTAGTAGAGAAGATACCATGCAAACCCCTCTAGGGATGGCACCAAGCTACCACTTCCAGAAAGGCCATTTCTCTAATGTCCACCATATCAGGGGCATATGGAAGAGGGCCTCTGAAGTTGATCTTAATCATAGGCTGTTTCACAAAGCATCAGGGGGTCCTTTAGGTAACCTCTTCTCAAACATTTCTCAAGAATGCTGAATTTTTGAAAAGTGCCCCCCCCCCCCCAGTAAGTAGATCAACACTATGAAATGTGCTCAGAAGGGAACTGGAAGTCGGTGGACAGATTTTAAAATGGGTGAGATTCAACTTGTGCTTCATCAGCTGCACTGGCTCCAGATTGAGTATTGAGTCAGATTCAAGGTTTTGGTTTTGATCTTTAAGGGCCTTAACAGTCAGGGACCCAGTTACCTTCAGGACAGCCTCTCCTGTTATGTCTCCCAGACAGTGTTGCGCTCAAGTGAAAAAAAAATCTGCTGGAGGTCCCTGGCCCAAAGAGTGTCCGGATGTCCTCAACTAGAGCCAAGGCATTCTCCGTCCTAGCTCCAATCTGGTGGAATTCTCTGCTGACTGAAACCCGGGCCCTGTGGGATCTACTACAATTCCGCAGGGCCTGCAAGGCAGAGATGTTCTGCCAGGCATACGGTTGAGGACAGCAACGGAATGGTTAGTCCTGCTGTCTCCCCTCCCTCCCTCCCTCCCTCCCTCCCTCCGGGTAAGGAAACCTGTAATTATGGTGCCTTAGGATTCAGGACCTTGTTACTGTATAGTTTTTTATTTTAACAGTTTAAATCATTAAGTATTTGCTTTTAACTTGTTGTACACTGCCCTGAGCCCGCCTCACAGGGAGGGTGGAATAACAACAACAACAACAACAATTCCAATGTCTAGTCCCAGTTAAAATTCTTGATGTCTATTTGAAACTAGTAGTGACGTTTCAGAGCAGTTTTCAAAGATACACCCATATAAAGTATGTTGGGTTACTAAGGATTGATAGCTAGTTACGGCAAGGCTATGTCAGTATAGGAATGGCCAATATATATGCTATTTAATATTTCTGCTGGGACTCTTTTTAAATCTTCTAATGTTTTTTACAAATGTTACTTAACTAAGAATGAGTACTTCATAACCAGTAACGAATAATGTACATACATGAGTTGGAAATAGAACAGAAATCATTTTATCACACACGATGCAGCCAAATATATTCTGTCCTTCTTTCAGGATCCTCTCTTGTATGTCTCTAAGAGACAACAACCTCCTATCACCACTTTAGGAACAGCTCATCCTTTAAATGGTTTCTTTCATGCTGACTAAAGATGGTGGCAGGAAGCCACAGTTGCTAAATATGTTTATCTCTCTCTATCTGGTAACTCTGACAGTGCAATGCTATTTGTATAGCAAGGAACTATGGAAACTGTAAACAGCTACTATATGCTAAAAGAGAGATTCCCAGCCTTTAATACATTAAAGAATCAGAGCAAACAATTGTTTTTAAAGCTGTAATAAACTACAATGAACAAACACTAATCTTTAGAATATAAAGCCTTCCTTGATTTTGATTAACAAGGGCATGTACAGCATACACAGTCATGGAAAATAATATATTTGTCAACCATTTATTCTTGCAGAATTCATTGTGCACAAAGAAAACATTTTGGCAAAACATGTGAGATTCCTAATACGTTCCCTAAAAAACTTGAAGTCTACCACGTTTGTGCTATTTTGTGCCCATTTGTTATCCCTCCTTGTTGCCTCTGGATAATTCCCCTCATTCAGTGATTGTCTTCTTCCTCCTAACAATATGTTCCCAGCCAATCAGGAATCACAATGCTAATGAGATCACATGATGCCACATGGTTGATAAGATTAAGCTATGTGATTATATCACTAAACCAGTTAAAAATGAGGACAGTGCTTTACTCTTCCCAGGGGTCATTTTGTAGAAAAAGAGGTGCAGGAGCTCATTAGCATAACTTGTTTGCATATGCCACACCCCCTGCCATCACCTGTTTGGAGGCTGGACTCTATAGAATTATGCCTCATGAAAGTCCTCAAACCCTGTTCCCTGCAGACTATTCCCTAGGGTTGCCAGGTCCCCCCTGCCCACCAGCAGGGCATGGGGGGGTAGTGTTGCCAAATCCAGGTTGGGAAACTCCTGGAGATTTGGGGGTGGAGCTGGATCTCCAGGCATTTCTCAACCTAGAGCTGGCAACCCTGCTTGGCATGCTGGTCCTGGAAGAGCTGCATTAAGGCAGGCAGAGGCTTGTGATTGATGCTCTTCCCGAACTGATTAACACTGATTAAAACTGCCTAACACTGGTAGCTGAGCCATTAATAAGTGCAAGGTGTGCACAAAAAGGGGGGGGGATTCTTGACCTATTGAAATCAATAACAAAACTCCCATCCAGTTGAGAGCTTACCAGATAAGCCTGGGACATTATGCACCAAAGGGAAAAAAATGGACTGAGAGAGAGAAACACAGAAAAAGAGAAACAGAAAGACAAAGAGAGTTAAAAAGAGTAAGAGAGACAGAGAGAGAGACAGGGAGAAAGGCAAAAAGAAAGAGAGAGAAAAGACAAAGTAAGAAAAAGAGAGAAATAGAAACAGAAAGACAGAAAGAGGGAAAGGAAAGAAGGAAGAGGTAGAAAAAAGATGGGGAGAGAGGAATGAAAGAAAGAAAAACAAAAAGAAGGTCAGCGGTCGCCAGGCACTTTTTTGCCCCCCCCCCCCACCAGCAGGGCAGGGCAGGGGAGAACTTTGCTTCCTTCCCTCAATGGAACAGACTCAGGGGGGCCCACACGCTCTCAGCCCGCGGCGGTGCTGTTGATGTGGCCACCATCTTCAACAACATGAAGACACAGGACAAAAGGTGAATCCCCTGGACTCAGGCTAGCCCAGGGGCCCCTCAAAAACCCACCCAGTTGTTAATGTGCGTGCACAACAGCTGCTACCTGGACTTGAGTGAGGGTGGCCTTCCAGGCGCCCCCTTGCGCTGTGCTCTCTGAGCTGCAGTGCCGCCTCGACATGGAGAAGTGAATCGATGGCTGCCTGGAAGATCTCTACTGGGGCAGAGTGAGGAGGATGGATTGACAAGGGAGGAAGAGGGGTTTCATCTTTCCCCCAGTACAGTTTTCCTGCACTATTTGCCTCATCAGAGGGCCATACGTGCACTGAATACTTACTCATGCAGTCCCCCACAGGGCAAATAATGCCTCTCTGGGGCCAGTATAGCCAGAGTAAATGGCAGGAGGTGAAGGCTGAAGCCACTTTCTCCCTGTGCCATAGTCCAATCCCAATCAGGCCCCTGCAGCACTTCAGAATGGAATTACCAGAAGGAACTTGCACCTGGCATCCTGCTGCTAGTATCCATGGCAATCATGTATTATGTAGTATGTAGTTTAGACCTCACTTATTTCTCTTTGCAGTGTTTTCTATTTAAGGTGCAAGATCCTGATCAAGTCATATCCACATCTTTTCTCAGAAATACAATACATTCTTCAACCCGTTTGGTTGTTTTGGGGGGAATTAAAGTTCCTCAAACAGCACATAGTCATGTGAAGCTGTCCTATAATGAGTCAGATAATTAATCTATCAAGATCAACATCACCTATTCTGACTGGCAGTGGCTCTCCAATGTTTTAGATAGATGTCTTTCACATCACCTGATCCTTTGTAAACTAGAGGTGCCAGGGAACCTGGGGCATTCTACATGCAAAACAGATGCCCTACCACTGAGCCATGGCCTCCCCAGCTTTGAGTAAATGACAGATCTTTGCACCCTTATAATAAATGCTTCGATTAAGGATAGCATATCATCAACCTTGAAATAATAATAATCTACAAAAAATATTGGTGTCATTGGTGTGTTCTTCATAGAAATGGTTCAGCTAAAAATATACAGGTTATTCCAGTTATCTGTCTCAGAATATGTGCAAGGGAATAGCCATGTTAATCTGTCACAGCAAAATAAAGCTAAATTTAGTGGCACCCTAAAGACGAACAACATTTGTTTCTGTATGAGCTTTCATGAGTCACACAGCACACTTTGTCATATCGACCTGACAAAGGAGGCAGCGGCCCACGAAAGTTCTTTGAAATAAATGTTGTTAGTCTTTAAGGCAGGGGTGTCGAAGTCATTTGTTATGAGGGCCAGATCTGACATAAATGCGACCTTGTTGGGTCGGGCCATGTGTGTCATAAAATGTAATGCCAGGTAATGGAGATATAAACTTTATAAAGGACACAGACAAACACAATTAAAAGATTTTTAAAAACTTAAAATAAAACTTGCTTAAAACATTAGCACTCTTGCAATATTTTGTTTATTTAACAGTCTCTGATAACTGACACCTCTGCTCTGAACTACTGCATCAAAATCTGGAGACACTGTGCTGTAGCAATCTTGAGTTTTCTGTTCAGGTGTTGTTCAGGTGTGTATCTGTAAGCTGCAAACCCACTTTTGATTTATTGACATTCATTACAGAAATCTCATGGTCAATGCTTTGAACCTAAGACCCAGAAGAAAACATGAAACAGCTGGGCATTGTGAGCTTTTGTACGTAAGTTCCTTCGTGTGCTGGTCAGGAACATGTGAAAGCATCATGACACAGGCTATGTGTTTGTCTATAAAACTATAGTCTTCCCCAGAGAAATAACTGCAACTCTTATGAGGCAGTGCAAGAATAGGACAGTTGCTCACGGACAGCCATGTACAGTGGTCAGTATCAGCCTGCTATCTGGGAAGTCTAGGTTCAAAGGAAAGGAAATGTGCTGGGTAAACATGGTCTGGACACAGACTCTCAGCCTAATCTATTTCACTGACTGGTTGTTGTTCCTCATCTAAACAGTTCACATTGCTTTCTTACTAAGAAAGACTGGATCATGAGGGCATGAATACAATAAAAAGGGGAGGCAAACCCAGTTGCACCCAGGAGAGCCCTGGCATAAAGAGCCCAACAAAACACTCTCTCTCTGTAGCAAGACAAAAAGCTCATGCCTTGTATAAAACTGTGTTGGTCCTAAAGGTACTTTGTATCTCTCTGGTGCAATTGAAGGAATTGGACAAAGCAAGCTCTTGTTCTTTCTGTTCTTCCCCTTCTCTTCCTCCCCAGGGGACGAGGAGGGGGAGGAGCCTCAGCCAATGGAGGGAAGACAGGCTTTGCTCTGTAGCTTCTGTGCAATTGAGAGAGCCTGGCAAAGCAAGCTGTGACACAGAAGGAAGCAAGAGAGAGGGACAAGGAAGTAGGTGACAGCCAGTTGCTCACGGATTGCATACAAGCCCAGTGGGGGCCGGATCTGGCACCCCTGCTTTAAGGTGCCACTAGATGTGCTGTACCCTACCAGTCTTCTCAGCAACATGTGAAACCTCCCTCCAGCTTCCTCCTACAGAAGCTGCTTTTCCTCCAGAGGAGTAGTCATATCCATTGGAGGAACTTTCCTGAGTGGAGTGGCAGGATGCAGGTCATTGTTTTTGTAACACCACATGCAATGCTTATCTTGACATTTTAATTAGTTTTAATTAATGGAATGCATTAATAGGCCCAAGTGTCTAGTACATTCCCAGTGCTTTGCATAATACAAATGATATACAGCAGCAGTAAATCAAGCTTCAATTAACAATTCACAGCTGTTTTCTTTCAGTGAATGGATCCTTTCTGGTTTGTGCCTATAAGCTTTTTTAAAAAAACCAAAAAAAAAAATCAGTATGGAGTTTTATCTACTTAGTAACCAAAATTCTACATAACAGCAAAATAAGAGAGATGATTATTTGTTTAGCCTATAAATATTTACTCAGAGTGAATCCTACTGAATTTATTTAAAAGATTTCTTTCTCATGCTCTTAGAATCTGCCTGACCATGCACACTTACATGAACTGAATTGGTCATATTCCACTTGTGTGTTAGATACACTTTGAACAGCAAGCACAATCCATCCCTTTGGACCTATGTAGGAAAACAGGATGTGGATGTTATAGTGTATACAACCAATGAGCACGTGGAACAGCTCTTACTGCACACTGCTGTGGCTCCACAATGACATGCCCCCAGTGCCTCTGAGGGAAACCTTACTATCATGGAGTAGCCATTGTGCAAAAGATGCTCCTTCTTGGCATACATATATTTATTACTTATTTAAATCCTTTTTATGCTGTCTTTCCACCCCAATATGGTCCTCAAAGTTTTGGGCATCAAAGCATTAAAACATTTCAACATTAAAACAGCATTTACTCTACTGAGTATATGTGAAATATTTAAACAGTCCACACACAACCCACATAACACAGCCAGAGAGGAGGGCCAATACAGGCCTGAGCTGGGGGTTGTCTGGGAGACTTTTGTATGTCAGAAGAGATGTGAAACATTTCAAACGGACATGCACTTATTAGAGCACATCCTAACTGCAAGTTCCAGGAGCCCTTATATAAGCAACCAGCCTAGTTTGGACTGTTTCTCAGCAGTTCCAGGAGTACAGCCAGATAAGTACTTAATTATACTTCTGGATGGAGAGAGCTGGAGGATTCCCTCCCCCAAAACAAAATACAAACGTTATGCACCGAGTCCACATAGCATCCAGAATCTGACAAACAGGATATTGCTAATAAATTATGAAAGAGTCACATGATCACACAGTATCACATGCTACGTGTATTATGTGCAAGGTTCCTATTCTTGTGACAGTGTGGTGTAGAAGTGATTGGAGTAGCACGTGGGAGACCCAAGCTCAGATCCTGGCTCCGCCATGGAAACTTGCTGGATGACCTTGGGCAAGTCATACACACTTAGCCTAACTTATGTCACAGGGCTATTATGAAGATAAAATGGAGGACAGGGGAATTATGTATGCTGCTTTCAGTCCCAATTGAGGAGAAAGACAAGATATAAAGGAAGGAAGGAATTAAATAAATAACATTTCCCTATTGATAAGTACCACTGGATATGATATAAAGGCATTACTTGTCATAACTTACACAGAAAAGTCAAGTGCTGGTAGAAATGGTGTTAGTGTGTTTCAACAAAAATAAACGCGAGTATTGCAGCTCTTCAACTTTCATTTTAATTTAACTTTGCTAACACTATTTTATTCTAGCATTAACTTTCATGACTGTCTGATCTATGAGATGGGTCCTCATGGGATCCACCTCTTTCATTTGATAAAGTTGATGCTAGTCCGCAAAACCTATAATGGAATAAGAACCTGTTAATATTTAAAGTGCCAAAAGACTCCCATTTTTTGTTTTGTAAAAATATGTTTGTATGAATCCACCATTAAGCCAACCCAAACTAGCTTCTTAAGAACAGTGCTGCCAAAATACCGGCAATTCTCATTCTTTTTGTTCTACTATAAAAAGAGATGGCTATCTCACAGAATGTGGACTCTGAAAAACACATGAATTTGCTTTGTCCTTTTTCTATGGCATGGTGATGATACTATCATTTCTGTAAGGCTTATTCAGTTACATTGGCAAGAATCTCTGGAAGGGAGGAAACAAAAGCAAATGAAGCTGACAACGGACATGGAAATAAGAAACACTCTAAGAGGATATATGGAGCAGACAGAAGAGCATGAAAAGCTTCAGAGCATCAATTTACATCAGAAATGCCTTAGTCGTCATTTGTATTATTTATTGTTGCTTTGAACCTGTATGAGAAGGGAGGAAACAATTTCTAAGAAAAAGATTTTACAGTGCAATCCTAAGAGTTACACTGTTCTAAGTCTACACAAGTCAATGGGTTTAGAAAGGTATAACTGTTTAGGATTGCACTGTAAATGGCTTTAGAGTTCATAGATCAAATCTAGTGTACCACTAACATACACAAGTTGCTGCTGCTACTCCTCCCACGCCTGTGTGAATGCTACCAGCATTGTCACAGCAACCGTTGGTAGATGTTCCCACAGAAGGCCCTAGGCCACTCAGAGAACATCTAACAAGGGTTGCTGTGACAACACTGGTAGCATTCATACAGGTGTTATGCCACCTAAGGGCTGTGGCTGTTAACCATAATGCAGCAGCAAACCATGTAGTGGACAACTGCAGATATTCTATGTATGGTATGGATACAGCCACCCAAACAATAGTAACTTGGCCAATGATAACATATAAAGACATCTGAAATCACCTTTATCTTACTACTGTGATTTTTGTCCATTTTTCCCTCCTCATTTTCTATGTCTACCGTGAACCTTGGAAGGTCTGCAAATGCCGCAGGTTTATATATGTCCAAATTAACATCTTGTTTGCCAACCTTATATTGTAACTAACAGCTGTTTCAACTTGTCTTTCCTGTTTTGTTTTTAGCTTTTCGGAATTTGTAAGCAGACTCAAATCCCTGGAGAAAGGTGAAGAAAATGTTCTGATAAAATCACAAAACAATAATAAAATTCAATAAAAATACAAATTTTACCAACTAATAAAAACCATAAGTTTTTCTCATCATTAAAATCTATCAATGTCTTTACATTATGTGTGCAATGCCCATTTAAAGAACCTCATCACATGTTAACTTTGCTGCTTGCATAAATAAAACCATCTGGATTACTGTCTAACTATATGGTCCCAGAGTGTTACTCACACAGACTTATACACACAACCACTTTTGTGGAAGCCTTTCCACAGTAATTTAGTTATGGTATGTTTTTAATATTTTTTTAAGGAACTACATTTTATTATTTATTTATTTATTTATTTTATTCGATTTATCCCCCACCCTACCAAAGCAGGCTCAGGGCGGCTTACACAGTTCATAAAATACAATTAAGATACAATTAAAATTTTAATATCCTTCCTAATGTTCTGAGTTTTCATAAGAATTCAGGCTGTTACTACTGGCTAAATTCTGCTTCCGGTATACACTGGGGATACTAAGGCACATAAAAATGCTAATTTTCTGAGTCAAAAATGGTGTGGCTCTTGGTATAATGAAAAGCCTATTACATTCTCTCTATTATAATTGCATAGCTGGTTTGTCAGGTTTTTCACAGTCTCAGTGCTAAATGGTGCTGTTTTAAAAGTCGGGTAAAACTTTCCAGAAAGGACCTTCATGAATTTCATTTACATTATGATATAGATTTTTCCTGAGATAAGTAGCACACCGAATTACTGTCATAGTTGCTGCTTTCAGCTTCGTCCTTGAAACCCATTTACCATCCTGTTTGTAGTTACACAGACATCTTAAACCATTGGTACTGTTTTCAAGAGATGGTTTGCTCACTGCATTTTGGTTCAAAACTCACAACGAAGTTGCTTAAGTGGGACCAAAGGTAACTAAAAACCTTGAGCAACAGAGCTGTGATAATTATGTGTTGTGGGGAAAGAGATGTATTCTAACACACTAATATCTTTTAAAAACCTTCTTATTCATTTCTTTTCTGTCATGGGTCCTAAGAATGAGAGGAGCATTACAGCAACAAGAAGTCATCTCAGCATTGTGGAACTGACTTTTTGAAAAGGTCAATTGAGGAGCCTTTAAAAAAAGATACTGCATGTTCCAAGTGGGACTACCTTGACCTGACATTTCAGGTAAAGCAAACACTGATCGCATCAAATCCATGGAAAAAATTGCCATGCTTGGCTAAATGATGTGAAGACACCCTTTGATTCTTAGTTTCTCATGTGATGTGGTAACTGTAGTACTTTCACTTTAATGATTCCAAGACTCATAAAAGAAACAGTTGTCTTCAGCTACACGAACATTGCATTGTGTCATTATAATTTGGAATTATAATTATAATTTATTAGACCAAAGGAAAGTGTGAGTACATGGAGCCCAAAATATTTTTTTTAAAACCCTCAGTGTGAGACAGTGCAATGTGTTTACTGCTTACATGTATCGAAGTTCAGGTGAGAGATTCTGAATTTAAATATCCAGAATGCCTGTACAGCTTTCACGTGTGTTGAAACTAGTCACAGAATTATACTCCACATGATTCCTTGTGAAATTTGTGTGTGTGTGTGTGGAAAAGTTAAAGTGGGGGTACTGAAAATTGACAAAAGGTTTGGTGTGGTACACATCTGTCATTGTAAATTATAACTTTTATAAGTTTCAGGGAGAAAATAGATTATATTCTCAACTGTTATTAAGAAAGATGGAATTGAAGCCGCTTTTAAAAAGAAAGATACTTCCTCACCCTTGTGCATGATTTGCCTTCTGCCCTGCTCTTTAATTCGGGGGGGGGGGGGAACTGCAGGTACTGAGTGACAAAAGGAAATGTATTCTGTTCTGCTCAGAGATACATAAGTTTATTATATATTACTTCATATCTGTTGCATCAGAAAAATGGGGGCATGGTCAAAGAGGAAAACAGAGGTACTAAATTGTTGTGACTAAAGGTGGAGAGCAAGGCTAAAGACCAACAGCACTTCTTGTTTCATTATACTCTGATTGTGACTGGTAGTTCCCATTTATTGTGGAGTAACATACACAGCCCAATCCAAATATGGAGATCCAGTTGCAGAATCTCTATCACATTCTAAATCAGGAACTGTGTACAGAAAGAAACATTGGCATTGACCCTGATGGTTCCCTCTGCTCTGAGGAAGGGAGGGAATCTTACCATGGGTGATTTCCACCAATCAGTTAGTTTCAAACTTCCTGTTCCCAGTGGTGGTGGGGTCACCCTACTTTTCAGTGCAGATTTGGCGTTGGAGCTCGGGGAGGTACAGTGGGGTACAATGCCAGACAGCCCACTCTCCAAAGCATCCATTTTCTCCAGGGAACTGATCTCTGTAATCTGGAGATGAGGTAATTCTGGGATACCCCCCGGCCACACCCATGCCCAACCTGGAGGCTGGCATCCCCAGAGAGACATGAGAGGTAGAATATGGAAAGTGAGTTTTTGAGTTGCCAGTCTTTATAGCCAATGATGTTTAATGACAGGAAAAGTCCCATCCTATGAGGGAGAAGGAATGGAGGTGTGAGGTGTGGCCAAGCCTCCCGAATACATGCGTAAGACCCCCTATAAAGTCTCTCACTATGACCTATGGGCTGTTTGCTCAGCCAGCTGGTTTACAAAAAATGCATCATGAAGATGCCCCATAATGAATTGGAATACTGGTATTTTCTTACCCAATGTTTTAACTGGATATTATGCGCTATGAGCCCAGGGGGCCCACGACATGCCCAGAAAATGTCCTGTTGGATGTAATGAACAGTGTCCTGGCCTCCTGAGGTCTCTCACTGTTCATGGTTCTGAAGGGTCCTGAAAGAAGAGCTACAGCACTATTAGGTAAAGGGCCTTCTGTGCTGTCTCCACTTATATAAGTGGAGGGTTATTTTGGAGAAGCAGGTTTGTTTGGGGAGGGCAAGAAAAAGCACTGTCCCAATCATCTTATTCATTTTGAAACTAGAGTTGTGAATTCCAGGTTCAAAAATACCTGGACATTTGAGGGCGGAGCCTGGGGTTTATGGAGGGGAGGGACCTTGGTGGGGTATAACACCATGCAGTCCACCTTCTAAAGCAGCCATTTTCTCCCAGAGAAATGGAATAAATGTTTTAAATAAATAAAATTCCTCAACGTCTTTTGTCCTTCCATTGCCTCAGCTTGCCATTCCTCAGAAGAGAGGGGGGAGCATGAGGGAAGACAGAATAGGAGAAAAAAGGATGATGAAAAAAGAATAGGCTGTAAGAGCCCAGCTCAAGAGCTGCCACAAAAAAACCCCTGCTCTCCTTAGCAAGACAGGAAATGAACTAAGGGTAGAATGATGCCCCACTGGGGACAGAAAGTATAAAACTATGACTTACTTCCTTAACTGATTGTTGGTAATCACCCACATTAAGATACTCTCCCTCTCAGAGCAAGAAATCACATTTACATTAAAATATTAGTCTGAATGAGGATATTTGTCTATCTGCAATGTGTTGCTTTCAATGGTTATGTGTGGCATTTTAATGCATATTCATGTTTTGGGGAAACTAGTGTAAACCCTGCCTTGGTGCAATAAAATAACCAAGCTTTACCTGGGTTTGGTCTCAGGAACTCCTTAACTAATACATACCATAAAGCAAAAGAAGCAAGAGAGAGGGACAAGGAAGTAGATGACAGCCAGTTGCTCACGCTGTTACCTTCCCACTGAAGTGGTACCTATTTATCTACTTGCAATTTCTTGCTTTTGAACTGCTAGGCTGGCAGGAGCTGGAACTAGAGACAGGAGCTCATTCCGTCATGCGGAACACTCGGGTCTCGAACTGCTGAACTACCGACCTTCCACAGCCTGCAGTTCTGCTTCCTGTATACTAGGGATACTAAGGCACATAAAAATGCTAATTTCCTGAGTCATGAAAATAATGTGGCTCTTGGTATAATGTGGTAGACATTCTGCAACTGGATCTCCATATTTGGATTGGGCTGTGTATGTTACTCCACGATAAATGGGAACTGCAAGTCGCATCTTCAGCACCATTTAGCACTGAGACTGTGAAACAAGAAGTGCTGTTGGTCTTTAGCCTATTACATTCTCTCTATTGTTGTGGGGAAAGAGATGCATTCTAACACACTAATATCTTTTAAAAACCTTCTTATTCATTTCTTTTCTGTCATGGGTCCTAAGAATGAGAGGAGCATTACAGCAACAAGAAGTCATCTCAGCATTGTGGTAAATGGGTTTCAAGGACGAAGCTGAAAGCAGCAACTATGACAGTAATTCTGTATGCTGCTTATCGCAGGAAAAAATCTATATCACAATGTAAATGAAATTCATGAAGGTCCTTTCTGGAAAATTTTACCTGACAAACCAGCTATGCAATTACAATAGAAAGAAACATTGGCATTTACTCTGACTGTTCCCTAAGGCTTTACTAAAGAAATTCAAAAAAAGTTATGAAAACAAGGCATACAATTCAGTGGCACTAAAACACACAAAAACAACAAAACTAAGTAGCTACACTATCCTACATTGTACAGTTGGTTCTTAAAGCAAAGTGTTCCAGAGTATAATACAAATATCTTCCTGGCAACAAGAAGTATGAGGGAAAGGGCAAAAGGGAATGATGATTCTTCTTTCTAACCCGAACTGGACCGGAACCGGTTCTGGGAGCCCGGATTGACTCTGAGTACAGAGGCGGGCGGTGCATGAGTTCAAAACCCGTGTATACAGAGGTCGGATTTTGGCGCGTGTTGAAAGCCCGCTATTTCCCAGGAAGACAGACAACAGCTAGGGTTAAAATCAAGTTGTCTTTACTAAAGCAATTGTTCAGACATACCAAAACAGATGCGTACAAATTCACACGAGCTCCTTAGTTACAATAGGGCAAGAAAACAATAAGCATGAAAAACAACAAAAGCATCAAACAAAGGGGATGACTCTGAGATATACGATCATACTCATCTGAGATCCAACTGAGAGAAGAAATCTCCTCGTCCAAGACGGGCAGCCAAGGCAACAGCGGGTGGACTCTAGACACACAAAGGTGGACTCTAGACACACAAAGGCTGGGAGCCACGTGTGCGCTCCCTGGTCGCGACTCCGGGGAACTTAAGAGTTACCTGCAGCACCTTAGTGCAACAAATGAGGGGTAAGGGTGAGCTAGCCGGAGAACAAAGGCTTGCTTCTCCTTTTAAAAGCTGCCTTTCGGGGCAGTCTCTGTCTATCATAAAACTTGGGGTACGTCCTCTACTCCTAAGCTATAGGTTGGGCAGGGGTGACGTCCTACAAGGGAGGCAGTGGATAATATGCAGATTCTACTATCCTACATCAAAGCGGGGCCATTTGGTGATGGTTGCACCTCCGTTTCCCTGGCAACTTCTTTGCTGCTGCCAGATGTTGGGTACCCAAGCCATAAAGGATGTTGTCTTTTCGATGCCAAGCCAGATAACGAGGTGGAATTGTACTCCTTCCCACCGTCCATCACTGCTGGTCAGATCTGTTGCTCATCCAAGCGTCTCCATGTGTACCCCAAATGGTGACCTCGTAGGTACTGGGGCACATTGCAACATTCCAGAGCAGGCATCTGCTTTTGACCAGGGTGCAGTGGAAATTTCCATGGCAGGCAAAAAGCTTGGTGGCAGGCATCCCTGTCAGGCCCCCACCGTGGGCAGCCTCGGGGTGCAAGGCCTGCCATCGTAGTCCATGGCAACACACACACACAGAGCAATGAGCCTCAGGCTCTCAAAGGCACAGATACATATACATGCAAGCAACATATCATAAGCACAATACAGGCAATATGCAAATGCAAATGGTCACATGGTAACACCATATCGTATAGAAGAACACCAGCCATGACCTCCTGACCTTCTCAACCAATCACTGGGCACTGAGTGAGTCCCCCCTACTAGATTCACAGCTGAACTGTGTGAGCTAATTAGCAGACCTAAGTGGATGGCCTTGACAAATAACTGCCAGTGTGTGGGTGGAGTGGTGAAAAACACCTGCAGAGAATCAGAGAACAGTGAACTTAACTGTAACTGACGGGAAAATTCCCTTAAGATGGCTTCTCTCTTGACAACTAGTTCTACATAAATACTATTACTATGAACTACAGTTTGGGGAGGAGCTGGTTTTTGGAATATTTCAAACTTAATACAAGAGTTCCCTCTGAAATGGTCACAGTGGCATCGATCAACCCACACAATTCTGAATACTTAAGGGCACAACGAGCATTCCCACAAGATACTACAGGCTTCCTGGACAAGCTAAACTAATTTAAACCACAATGCGATATAATCCACTGTATGTATTAAGGCCTCACAATATAATGTTAAACTTCTCAATTATGTTAGAGACATATGCAAATACAACATAGCCATAAGTGTATTACCCTTTGATAAGTATATTAAATAACCACTAGATGGCACAGCAATTCTGTTTTTAAAACCATTTTTTCAACAGGAACTAGATCTTTTTGAAGGTAAAATAACAAGCATAAAATGCTCTGAATAGATGCAATATACTGAAAAGGTACTACAAAACCATAAAAGATTCAAGGGAAAAAAATTCTGAGCAATGGAAATATGTTCTTAATCAAAAAGTACACGCTACTGAATTTACTTACTTTATACCCTGACTTTCTCTCCAATGGAGACCCAAAGTGGCTAACATCAATCTCCTGTCACAACCACCCTGTAAGACAGGTTAGGATGAAAGTGTGTGACTGGCCCAAAGTTACTCACCAAGTTTCTATGGGGATTTGAATCTCTAACCACAGCACTATGCTGACTCTCCATATTTAGTCTGGTATATTAAAGAATGGATTTTCCTGCCCTCATACAGGAATATTGCTACGTGAATGAATTGATGTTTATTTGCTGTCAGAGACCATTTATCATAGGAATACACTCTTATAACTGCCAAAGAGATTCATTAAGTGCAGAAAATATGTTTAGTCATAAAAACAGTTAAAATATTTATGAAATATAACAATCCAAAAAATCTTAAGATAAATCTAAAATATCTATGTAAAATGATTATGAGTCATACAAATAAAAAACTATACATAATCATGCTTATTATGGAATTTTACCAAGCGGAAGCAGAATTTGGATATTTGTCTGGAGACAGTTGGATTTTCATTAATTAAAAGTCTCTCCAGGTAGGTCTTATCTGCATCAGCTGAAAGTCTGTCTAAAAATGGGGATATAAACTTATCCCTATAAACTTGATGGAACAGGCCATTGCTATGTGGAAACTAGACATGTAACGACAGCTTGCACATGCCAATGAATCTGTTCTATATTAACTGCAGCTGCAAAATGAGGCTAGGAAAGGTGCTTATTAGAGACTTTGAGGTCAACTGCTGCCACTGAGTTTAATTCTTTTATTACTTCTTGCTTTTATGCCCCCTGGCTTGATATCTGATTCATCTTAGCCTGTCAGAAAACATCATGATCTGAAAAATCTGCTAAAAATGTGCTTTTCCCTTCATTGTCGTCCCTTCAAGCCTGATGAAGAGTTCTGGGGAAATTGATAACTTGCACACTGTTATGTGTCATTGAGTTGTATTATGTTTTGGGCTTTCTGGATATTTCTTCCCACCCACCCAAATATGCACTGTGATCAGTTTCATCATTGGGCTTCATTCCTTCTATGGGGAAAAAGGGATGCAATTCCCAGCATACAACAATTGATCACACATAATTCCCTCTAAGCTGCGCTAGGGGGCACAAGCAGCTATGCTGCAAATTTGGGTCCTCTACCTAAAAAAGCCCCCCTCCAGAGCCTCCATAGAAGAGCTTGAAATTTGGGCCTCAGAATTAGGAATTAAGTCCACTGGTGCAACTGCAGAATGGAAATTTATAATGCTTAACGGCTGTGCAGTGGTCAGGTGGCTTCCGCTGTCATCCTTCTTCTTGTCATTTCTTACTGCTTCCATATCTGTTTTAAGATTATTGCAATCCAATAATGTAACCAAATCCTTAACAGAGTTTGTTGTGGTTTCGAAACAGTCCATCTCTTCATGAGTGTTCAGGGGTGTTGTAATGAAGTCTTCCTGAGAGTATTGGAGTCTAGATTTCCACATTGACTTCCCAAGGCCAATAAGCTGTTCTTCAACAGCTCCAATCTGTCCACGATGACAACTTGATCTTCTCTTGGGAGTTTTGGGAATACATCTTTCAATTCTTCCTCCACAGAATTATCCAGATTTAAACTAGTATAATTAGAAGCTGTAGTGGATGGAAACTTCCTTAACGATTTATCAGTCTTATACTCCACATCTAAATCGGGTGGTTTATCCTCCTGCGGAGAGAAATCCATCAGATCGGGTTGGTCAGATATCGTCTTATTCCTTCCTATATTCATTTTACGGATCGTGGGCAAAAGTGAAACTGGTTTCGAGGTATTTACAAATACTCGTGCTGGAAAGATCCCTTTTTTCCTAAGGGCTATGTTCTGTTT
>NW_015163620.1:93916-107169 GCF_001447785.1 Gekko japonicus
AGACCTATGGCTCCCGTCATCAGTTTTTGTTGTAAAAGGGAGAATATTAGTTGGATCTTTAGCTCTGTTTGTTAAACAAGCCGTCGTCTTATCCGGTATGTTATCATGTATGTTATCAGTGCCTGGAGAGTTTCTGAGCTTACTCACAGCACAAGCACAAGCCCTAGGTTTCAAGTCCGATAAATTCTCAAGCTTCTCCTTGATTTCCTTTAAATATTCCAATATATGCTTAACTGTATGGAAAATCAGATTTGTTATGCTACAGAGATTCCCCTCACAGTCACAACAAGGCACACCTGTTGGCATATTGCCGGGGGAAATTTCCTCATTGTCTGCCCTCTCCTTCAAATTAGTTTCTTCTTGAGCTAACGCCGCAAATCTATTAGTGACTGGGATGTTATAAATAGCAACAGCAGGAGTTCCTCCTCTGACAAAGTCATCTATCTTTGTTTGTTTGCTTTTTGGAGGAGAAAAAACCTCCTCCGCGTCTCTAGAGCGTTTTAGGCGTTTCCCTTCGGTCATTATGGCTGTTTGAAGCAGATAAGCTCAGGAAAAACACTTAAAAACTTAAAAACTACAGCAAGTCCAAGTCCAATTATAAGGTTCCCAACATCGGCAGTGATAACAAGGAAAAAAAGGAATCTCAAAAGACAGCACAGAATAAAAATACTTATCCTAAAGCAGAGCAGCAGCTTTCCCCTCACTCCTCCAGAGCCTCCAATACCCCCAGCGTGATTCTCCATTATAGCCTATGGGGGCCATTGACTATAATGGTCCCTATAGGCTAGAATGGAGCCGGGGGGAAATGATTTTTTTTTTTGCACACCCTATTATGCTTTTCAGTATGATTTGTAAACTGCCTTCAGTCGCAGGGAAAAGTGGGATATAAATATTTGAATAAATAAGTAGTTTGGGCAGGTTGATAACATTTAAGCAACTTCCTGTTTGTTCGGTTAGGCTGGGGTTTGACAGTGATTACTCCTCTTCTGTTATACTTGACCTGTAATGCTGGTTGTCATATTTCACATAAAAACCCCAAAACCCAAAGTAGACTGCAAGATTCTCCACCACCAAGGGCTGGTATGTTTTCTAAGGCTTAGCACAAAGTGACAGTCCAAGGCCTGGTCTACCTCCAGAGGACAGGTCTACCACTATAGTAGAAAGGGGTGGGTGAAATTTGACTTGATTCTGTTTTCTCTTATAATGTTTAAATTATTCTTAAAATATAGTTTAAATATAATTTAAAAGAATTTATTCTGGGATTTTTACAAGGTTATGGAAGTAATCTAAAAAACTAATTTACGTGATAGTCAAATGTAGACTCGCTCACAACTTTAATGCTACTAGCTTTTTTCCTCATGAGGTAGAATTTCTGCTCACAACGCTGTGGAGCTTAGAGGGAACATAGAATCATAGAATGTTAAGAGTTGGAAGGGACTTTGCAGGTCATCTAGTCCAACCCCCTGCACTCTGCAGGAGCATAGCTGAAAGACAGCCCTACATATCTACAACATACCTGAAAGATGGTCGTCCAGCCTCCACTTGAAAACGTCCAGCAAAGGAGCATCCACCACCTCACGAGGCAGACTGTTCCACTGCTCAACCACTCTTACAGTTAGGAAGTTTCTCCCGATATTTAGCCGGTAACGACTCCCTTGTAATTTCCACCCATTAGATCTAGTCTTGTAATCTGGAGCAAGAGAGAATAGATCCGCTCCATCTTCTACATGACAGCCCTTCAAATACTTGAAGACTGCAATCGTGTCTAAGCCTTCTCTTTCCCAGGCTAAACATACCCAACTATTTCAGCCTTTCCTCATAAGATTGGATTCCAACCCTCTCACCATCCTGGTTGCCCTCTTCTGGACACGCTCAAGCTTGTCAACATCCTTCCTAAAACGTGGTGCCCAAAACTGGACACAGTACTCCAGGTGAGGCCTGACCATAGCAGAATAGAGCGGAACTACCACCGCCCGTGATCTGGACACAATGCTTCTGTTAATGCATCCTAAAACTGCATTGGCTTTCTTCACAGCCACATCGCACTGCAGGCTCATGTTTAGCTTGTGATCAACCAGAACACCTAGATCCCTTTCACATGCGCTGCTGTCAAGCCAAGTCCCTCCCATTCTATATCTGTGCCTTTGATTTTTTGTACCTAAGTGTAGGACTTCGCACTTATCTCTACTGAAATTCATTTTATTTGTCTCAGCCCACTGTTCCAGCCTATCTAGATCATTTTGAATCCTGACTCTGTCTTCTTCAGAATTAGCAATCCCACCTTGCTTTGTGTCATCTGCAAATTTGATAAGCATCCCCTCTATGTCTTCCTTCACGTCATTTATAAAAACACTGAACAACACCGGGCCTAGGACCGAACCCTGTGACACTCCACTTGAGACTTCCCTCCACGTAGACGCAGAGCCATTTATGAGCACTCATTGGGTACGATTTTTCAACCAACCATGAATCCATCCAACGGTTGCGCCATCCAGCCCACACTTAAACAGTTTATCCTCAAGGATATCATGAGAAACTTTGTCAAATGCTTCACTGAAATCTAAATACACTATATCCACAGCATTGCCAGAGTCAACCATTTTGGTAACTCTGTCAAAAAAGGAGATAAAGTTGGTCTGGCATGACTTACTCTTGATAAACCTATGCTGGCTACTACCAATTAACTCATTCCGTTCAAGGTGCTCACGGACAGATCGGGACAACATTTGCTCTTTTCCAGTCTTTCGGCACAACACCAGTACTCCAGGACATCTCAAAGATTAGAGCCAGAGGCTCTGAAATAACATCTGCAATTTCTTTTAGCACCCTGGGATGCAAGCCATCCGGCCCTGGAGATTTGAAAGTATTTAAGGCAGCTAGATGCTCTCTAACCATTTCCTTATTTACTCTGGACTGGCAGTTCCTCCTTCCTTCATATGTCCTGCATTCTTCAGTTTGTATACAGCTCGCCTTACGGTTAAAGATTGAAGCAAAGTGAGAGTTGAGTAATTCCGCTTTGTCTTCATCCCTTGTTAAGGCTTGACCGTCTTCCCCTAGCAATGAGCTTACTCTATCCCTATTCTTCTTTTTGCTCCGAACATAGACATAGAAATTTTTCTTGTTGTTTTAAGCATCCCTCGCAAGCCTCAGCTGAGCTCCATCTGCGCTTTAGCCTTTCTGACACCATCCCTACAGATTCGAGCCTGCTTCTTGTACTCACCCTCAGTAATCTGACCCTCCTTCCATTTCCTGTACATTTCCCTTTTTAGTCTCAGCTCTTCAGAGAGTTTCTTGTTCAGCCGCCTCGGCTTCATTACCCGTCTCCCACCTTTCTTTCTTACCGGAACAGTTTGCGATTGTGCCTTAAGCACTTCATTTTTCAGCATCACCCATCCTTCCGGTGCAGATTTTCCCCTCAGCATTTCCAGCCACGGGATCCTACCTAATATTTAACATTGTTAACAGCTGGCGGTAGGCAAAAGCCCCTTTCCCAGTCTCATTAGGCTACCAAAAGAACAGAAAGAGCACAAAAATTAATGTAAAACAAGAGAGGTGGAACAGCAGCTGTAAGCAGATGAGGTCTGTAAAATGACACCAATGTGCACTGGAGGTTTGAAAATTCAAATCTTTCTGTCCACATGGCATACCTTCTGTCTGCAGTCTTTCAGAGAAGATTGTAGCAAAACAGGTTTTGGAAACAATGTGGACACAAAGTAGAAAACTGTAGAAAAGTTGGGAAAAACTGCATGGGGATATTGTTAAAAAAACAAACCCACTCTGATCTGAAAGTCAAGATTAAGTACCGTAAAACAGCTGTGTGGAAGCAATACAGGGTATTTATTTATTCTAGAAAATTCATGTGCTGCCTTTCCAGAGAAACTACTTGAGGCATTTTACAAAGTAAAAAATAATAAAATTGTGAAACAACATAAAAATCATTAAGGTAAAGGTTTCACTTGCTCAAAAGCTAGCTGAATCCGACTCTATGGGGTGGTGCTCATCTCCATTTCCAAGCCGAAGAGCCAGCGCTGTCTGAAAACATTTCCATGTGGCTGGCATGACTAAACGCTGAAGTGCACAGAACGCTGTTACCTTCCCACCAAAGTGGTACCTATTTTAGCAATTAGGTAAAGGTTTCCCTTGCTTGAAAGCCAGTCAAATTCGACTCTAGGGTTGTGGTGCTCATCTCCATTTCCAAGCCAAAGAGCCCAGCGTTGTCAAAAGATATTTCCATGGTCATGTGGCTGGCATAACTAAACGCCAAGGTGCATGGAACACTGGCCCTGGTCACACGGGAGGATTTGCCCCGCGAAACAGACGGGTTGAGGGCGCATCAAACGGGTGCAATCATACCACAACATCTGGGAAGTGTCATGCACCCGTCCCCGATCCATCCCTTCGGCCCAAAAACGCGCATTGAAAAGGTACCGGCAACAGAGCACTACCTTCCGGATGACACACAGCAACTCCAGGCGTCTGATCGGGGAAGCGCTGGTAGCCCGTCGCAGCTAGCGCCATTCCCCATCCCACGCATGCGCAGAAACGCGCAATGTCCATTTTGCCATGCCACGTCTGATTGCCTGCCGAAGGCCGGAGCCACAGGGGTGTGTCGGATCGCGCTACTGTGGTTATTTTTGCTCCAGCTCTAATTTGCCTCCTTTCAGTGGTGCAGTATCCCGCTCGTGTGACCGGGACCACTGTTACCTTCCCACCGAAGCGGTACCTATTTATCTACTTGCAATTTCTTGCTTTCGAACTGCTAGGTTGGCAGGAGCTGGAACCAGAGACGGGAGCTCACTCCGTCATACTGACCTTCCAGCCTGCAGTTCAGCATCTTAACTACTTGACCCATCACAGCTCCTATTTTAGCAATTACCAAATTATTAAAAACCCAACCAGAGCATTAAAATAGCACAAAACATTTAACAACATAAAATGATTTTCATAAAACCATCCCGAGATTAGAATTAAGACTGTAAAAATCTGTAAAAAAAAACAGCAGGGAATCTGTGAAGAAATATTAACTGGAATGAAAGGATTGCAATATTCTACATCAGTTGCTCTGAAATAAGAGATCATAGCTCTGCAGGGTAAGATTAATGTTCCATCTAGTTCAGATATGTTTCCCACAGAGACCAAAACTCCCTCTGTTGCTGTCCCTCAGCAACTGACATTCAGAGGTATCCTGCATCAAATCATGGAGATCTTATTTAGCCATCATGTCTAATTTTTACAGATAAACATATCCCCTATGGGTTTATCTAACTACCCTTTAAAATAATCTAGCTTGCTGCTACCACTACATCCTGTGAAGTGAGCCCCACATTAATTTGTAGTACTTCCTTTTGTCTGTCCTATCCATTGACCCGGAGGTCTAGTGCTATGAAAAAATGCATTTTAAAAGAGAAATAAAAGATCTCTGTATCCACTGTGGTCATGTCATGCATAATGGTATACACCTGTCATGTCCTTGCCTTAGTTTTCTTCTTCTTCTTCTAAAGTGAAATACTCGAACGCTACTGCTTCGTCATAGGGAAATTGCTTCAGTCCCATGATTTTGGTTGCCACATTTCTGTATATTTTCTAGTTGAAATAAATGGTGCTAACTTCTGAAAAAAACAGGACCAGCATCGACTCCAAACTTATTTGGATCAAAATCCCACTGCAAATCAATGAAACTATGGATATTGTTAGGGCTATCGCGTCATGGTGGAAGAGCAGAGAAAAGATTTAGTGCAACCAGGAGGAGAAATGCCCCTACTGCCGAGACAAATATCCTAATGTATCTGCCTGTGTGCACTCATGACAGCCATTTCCATTTCGTGACACCACGTAGGTATCCTCCGCACAGGGGGGAAAGCGTATACTACGTTCATATGCCCTGAATTATGAGGAGGAGTGCTCACGGCTGTGGTCTCCCTTCCCTTTTAGACACAGAAACGATAAACGTGCAGAGTTAACGCATCTTATGAAACGGCGTACAAAGCTTTGCTGGTTCGGAAGGAGAAACGGCGTCTTGGGTCCCTTAAACTTTGCCACGGCGCAGGCCACTGACCGACACAAACATGCTTTATTGGCAGAGACGCGACCAACCCTGCCAGGCGGCAAGTGCTTTGGAGAGACCGTGAATACATAACACCCTCCCATGTACTTCTTCCGGAATGTGCATAGAGCCACGCTACCGGAAATGACGTCAAACTTTGTAGCCGCGCTTGCCCCTGGGAGAGCGGCCTTGGAAACCCTGTTCTTTCTTTCGCGGCTGCTCTTGCTGACGGTAGGCGCGTTTCTAAGCGGCTGTGGCCTTTTCTCTTTCTCTTTAACACGTTCTTCTCTCCCTTCCTCTGGCCGCCCGCCCATTCTCTTGTGTTTCTTTCACAGGCGCCATGCCGGCTAAGGGACCCCTCCAGAGCGTGCAGGTTTTCGGCAGGAAGGTGAGGCGCGCGTGTCTCCGGGGTCGGGCCTAGCTCCTTTCTTCCCGAACTCTTTCCTTCTGTGGGGCCCCGGATAGCTGTTGTGGTGTTTCTGGTGAATGCTTCCAACTCATGCATCAAAACTTATTTTTTTCTTCTTCCGTTTTTCATTAGCAGCCATTTCTCTCCGCCGCCCCCCCGTTACACGTGCTGTTTTTTCATTGCCCCAGGTAGTACTGATAAGCACATAAAGTCGATTTATAGTGTATTTGATCCACCCTGATTGGTACTGGCCGGGTGAGGTCGTATATGAAAGGATCTCTTTCACATTATCTGGGATTTGAACCCAAATGTCCCGTGTGTCATAGCCCAACACTTGTAGCGGCCCCCCCCCCCCCCCGAATTGGCTTTTGGGATAAAACTAGGGACCGTGTGGATCTCCCACCAGGTCAAGAACAGTTCGCTGGGAAAACTTGGGGCAGTTCCTTAATGCTTTTATGAGGCTAAAGCAGGGTGGGTGGGGTGGTGAAACATCTACCGTGTTCTGAGGTCCTTGGAGTAAGGTGAGGATGTAATCGATCTAGTAGGTGCTAAATCCTGTTTTTCTTCTTTACTCTCCTATTCTAAACTTTGTGGTCTGGAAGGAATTCTTAGTTTGTGTTTGCTCTGGTGCCCATGAGTGGATTGGGGTTGAGGTTGCTTATGAATAACTTACCTCGTTCTGTGACCAAAAAAAAGACTTAATAGCATTGAAATCTGAGTTGTGTTTGGCTGCTGTTAAAATCATTTTGGTACCACTCACGTTCAATATTCCCTCTAAGCTGTGGAGTCTTGTGTACAAAAATTCTACTTTGTGAGCTACTGGTATTAAAGTTGTGAGCAGGCGATTTGGCTACTGCATAAATTAGTTTGCTCTTCCAGAGCTAAGACAAAAATGTGTGAGCCGGAGGCTAAAACACTGTGAGCTAGCTCACACAAACTCAGCTTAGAGGGAACACTGCTCACGTGTATGTTATTTAATTGGTCTCTGACTATTAAATTATTGTTGTTGGTACCAATAAACCTATATTCACAGCTTCCACAAAGAGCTTTGTATGACGGAATGTTTTATAATTATTTTTTAATATTATATACATAACTAATACTGTTTAGGTAGAATGTTACAACCGTTCGTTTTTTCTTTCACTGTAGAAAACCGCTACTGCAGTTGCTCACTGCAAAAGAGGAAATGGCCTCATTAAAGTAAATGGAAGGCCTTTGGAAATGATAGAGCCCAGAACTTTGCAGTACAAAGTAAGTTATTTCCTTTTAATAGCATAAAATAACATTACTCCCATTTGTATGGGCCGTTTTTCATCGCTTGTAGTTTTCTAGTTCATTGAGAATTGGTTATGGGTTAAATCAACAATATTAAGTGTGTTTTGAATTGCATGCACTGTTGTGCAGAGATATCAGTCTGCTTAAGTGCTGCAGTGCTAATACTGGATGGAAGCCACTGTAAAATGCAGGGATCCATGTAGAATGCTTTCTGGGACTGGGTGAAGGAAGCGTGTCTGTTGACTGCTTCCAAAGTGTCACTGGAGTAGGCCTGTCCTATTAGCACTTGTTTATTGTCTTATTGTGAAACCACTATGGCAAGATTTTTGAAAGCAAATAGGGTAGCATAGTCTTAGTCTCCTATGTCCTTTAAGTGTAAACCTATGTTTGCTCTGCACCATCTGGAAAGGCAACTTAAAATTAGGTTGCCAGGCTGTTGGGAATATATGTGGTCACATTTGGAGGATAATATATTAATGTTGGGTAAAAATACAGTGAAATTTAAATATTTAATGAAAAAGTATATTATAATAAATTTGTAATCTGAGTGCGTCTTGTAGGTTTTGATCTTTTTAAATTACTAAACTGTTTCTTTAGAAAACAGGAACTTTGGTAGCATCCTATAGTAATTAAAATAAAGGTACTGAGTTAGTTGTATCTGTTACTATGTTTCATAACTTTAATTTTCTCTGTTAGCTGCTTGAACCAGTACTCCTTTTGGGCAAGGAACGCTTTGCAGGAGTTGACATCCGAGTCCGGGTGAAGGGTGGCGGTCATGTAGCACAGATATACGGTATGACTTTGTATGAGCACCTTCAGGGTTGTTCTAGAGGAGGGGAATTAATGTACAATAATTAATGGTGTCTCAGATATTTGCAGTACTTTTATTGTCATTTGCAAATTTTAGAGTTTATAAAACTGGTAATATATGTGATAGTATTCATCTGTAAGGTTTCTATGTTATTGGTTGCATTAGGTTATGAATGGGTACAAATATAGATCTTTCTGTAGGTAGCTACAAATATATAGTGTGTTCATTGTGTGTGCATCTATGCATATTTTAAATACGTCTCTAAACAGGCAATATTATTTAGCTAACTAGGTTTTTGTTTCGATGTGCTACTAATTTTGCTTCTTTCTTCTGCAGCAATTCGGCAATCTATTTCCAAAGCATTGGTGGCTTATTACCAGAAATGTGAGTAAAATAATTATCTTTTGTTTATGACTGTTTTTTCAAATGTATATTTTAAGACTGACTCCACAGGTGGCAGTTTTGACATCCACTTGTAGCCCACAACTGCTCTAATTGTCTGTACCATATTGTCCTCTCCTAACAGCTGTAAACATGGGTGAAGGTTTTAAGACATTTTTTCTGTTTCCCCAGATGTTGATGAAGCTTCCAAGAAGGAGATAAAGGATATCCTCATCCAGTATGATCGGACCCTTTTGGTTGCTGATCCTCGTCGTTGTGAATCCAAGAAGTTTGGTGGACCTGGTGCTCGTGCACGCTACCAGAAGTCTTATCGCTAAAAGAAAACAATGCATTTGAATTCTTAAATAAACACAGAGAAAATTTAACTTTTAGCTTGTGTTTGATAGTGTGCCGTTTCGTTTGCTTTGCCCATTTAGGTGGAGAGGATAATGTTAATCAACTTGTCAAGGTTTTAGATTACACCACTATTGTGAATGATACAGCTTTTAAAATTAAGATTTAAATTCCAGCTGACCTCAGTTTATATAGAAATGAATGAGCCTATGTTCCTTAAAAGGCTCACAATGGAAGCAGAGCCCAGGCAGTTGTTGTCTGTCGCCTCATTCCTGATACTTGAGTGGCCAGATAATGGGACAGAATTATCAACAACACCATGATCAGGCTTCATTATTGCACTTGGTACCACTACATATGTGTATTTATTTACATTACTTATAGTCTGCCTTTTTCACTGAAATTGAAGATGGATTACAGGATAAAGCAGTGCCATCAGGTAGTATAAGACAACCAATGAACAACAAAATTTGTGTTTTTTTAACTTAAAACATTTATTTGCCGCCTTTCCCCCCAAATAGGGGTTCCCAAGGCAGCAGACATAAAGTCATTAAAATATTTTAAAAGGAATTAGAGAACAAATATGAGCAAGAAACTAAACACTACAAACATCAGACCACAGGGTATAAGGCAATGCAATTTGTTCATGGTAACTCCTTTCATGTCATATATGCAAGGAAACTGCTGGAGGAGCAAAATTGGTGTGATCCAGACTGCAGGTAGTGAGGGGAGAACTGTTCATTGCTGCTGAAAACAACTGTTTACTAGACAATTCACTTTTTTGGTGTAATGATGTGCTTGTGATTTAATTTTTCTATCGATATGAATAGCTATGTGCTTAGCCTTTTCGAACACAAGTCACATTCAGCTTTGTTCATAACTTGGTTAAAAACATTTTTCCATTGAGTTGCATTTCATTCCCTTCTCCCCATCTTCAACTGTACAAGGCTTGAAGGCACGCAACCCAGTCTTATATGTGTTTTCTTAAAAATTTTAAATTGGACTTTATTCCAAACAAGTATGAATAGGTATTCAGCATGAAAGCAGTATTCAGAATGTGTAATTCAGGTGATTCATACAATAGGAGGTTATTTCTGTTAGTTATCCTGCTTTCCACAATTCAGTATGCATGTTTGTAGAATGGTTTTAATTAGTCTTGAGACTAAAGGGAAAGCTAGTGACATACATTGCTACAAGTAGGA
Source organism: Gekko japonicus (assembly GCF_001447785.1). Classification (NCBI taxonomy): domain Eukaryota; kingdom Metazoa; phylum Chordata; class Lepidosauria; order Squamata; family Gekkonidae; genus Gekko; species Gekko japonicus. The sequence goes on from NW_015163620.1 coordinate 104,392, forward strand.
CCAGGTTATACAACTTGGTGGGGATGTATAAAAGACAGCTTGTACAGATGGTGTGGGAATTTTTGGTATAGATTTGGGCTAATGTAAGAATGCTGTGTGTGTTAGTCCTCTCATTTCCAGGATCAAACTGCCACTTATTAATACCCCACCGTTCTCAGTGTAGACCCAAACATGCTTACATCATTCTGGTCTCCATTTTATCCTCACAACAACCATGTGAGATAGCTTCTGTCTGCAAGTATGTCATTGGCCCAAAGCCACCCAGCATGTTTTCAAGGCAGAGTGGGAGATTCAAGGTTTGATCTTGCAGATCAATAAGCACTACACCACACTGGCACAGGTCTTTTAATCCTAATAGGTGATAAGAGACATGTACAAGATGAGTACCTGGTTTGGTTTGGTTTCCCCTCCTGGACCTAAAGGCTGCCTTCAAAGGCCAGTTTCATTCAAGTAAATTGCCTCTAATAAATATTAAAATTAACTTTCAGTAAGTATCCTAAATAAATAGGAAATGATAAATCAATCCATGGCTTGTTAGCATTTTTCGTGATTAGAGGTGTGAAAGCCTTGAACAATTGGGTAGTGGGTTCTAAGGCCTTTTTTCCCCATTTTTTTGATGGAAATATTGGGGACTACTGAAAAAAACCTATGAAATACTTTCTCTTTTCAAATGAGTGAAATGTTTTAAAAGATGAGGTGGGCATGTTGTAGGCATATACATAACCCTTACATTCAAGATGCAGGCCTGCACACTTAGAATAATACCTAATCTTCATGAAGAGCATACAGGGCTCATTAGTTTTCAGCTGTTGCATACCTTCTGTTAACCTTTTCATCTCTGCCCTCAAACCACTGTGACATATACCCACAGACTGGGTAAACAGTAGCTTATTGCTACTGCCTTCTAGGATGGGAAATGGGGTCAGGGCAGAAGTGGCACCAAAACCTCAGGAAAATTGAAAGTTTCATTGAGAAATTAGCTCTCTCTAACCAGATAGCAAAAATTAAGATACATGCACTAAGACTGCATAGCGTGTACAAGGTTGCAGTTTTCTCTAAAGTATTGGGTATATTTGCAATTTTATTTGTACAAACCTAATATGTCAAATATTGCACGTTTATATATTAAATGATGCAAAGCAGTAATACTAGTTTAGGTTTGATAGGACAGTAAGTATTGCATATATTTCAATTTCTCCCCCAAATCCTGTTGTTCTAAAATAAATGGAAACTGGTTTTTATCTGTGGCCAGTCATGATGTACAGTTACATGCTCTCCCCTTCCCTTGGAACATGTGATCTACATGTCCCTGCTCAAGTGCAAGTCTTACAAACATAAAACCAATAGCCAAAAAATCTTCGGTGCCTCAGCAGTATAAAGCAGCATCAAACAGATGGCATGTAAGTTGTAACATCATAAGCAGACAACTGAAGGTTGAGCTAAAACTTCAATTAAAAGCTTGGGTCTTAGCAAGCACCTAAATGCAATCAGGAAATGTACTCGGATACCTCGAAAGTAAGGGCATTCTGAAGATGAGTTGCCTAACGGATATTATCCAAGTTATCTTCTCAATCTCAGCAAATGTATTATAAATAGCTGTTGGAGAATCATGATTGGTTAGGTAAGATGTGCACTTCACACATACATGCAGAACATTGGGAAAGTATCCTAGTTTACTCAAAAACTGTATTTCATACCTTTTATCAGGACAGAACAAAATGACATAACAATTATACAAGATTTTGAGTTTTCTAGAATTATCCAGTCTGGATGTGATAAAAGACCTCAGCCAGACATTTTAGTTGGATAGTTCAACAGGTGAACCTCAGACACCCACATTTTTTCTCCCCAGTTTCTTTGGCTTTGCTTCTCGTTGGTTTCATGGTCAGCGGCTTCAAAACTTCCCATGTTTGAACATTCCCTTGCTAGGCCTCCCCCCCCCCAAAAAAAAAACCACCCAAGGGTGACTACAGTAAATGCAGTAACAACCAGCTTGCTCAAAATTTCCATACCTTCACAGAAGTTAAAATTCATGCAGTGCAGAAGAACGGTTGCTGGTACAACTGAAGGAGAAAGGGCTAGAGGTGGAATCTATAAAATGTCAGTTGAGGTATGGTAGCTGATGGTGATTGTGGCTACAAGATTCATCTTCTGCCTTCCAAACATTTGCTTGTCTGGAATCCCTTTCTAGCATTTTGATGAGATACTGGACCTTTCTGACCCAGAAAATGCTGCTTGACAGTAAGAGAACATAAGAACATAAGACAAGTCATGCTGGCTCAGGCCAATGGCTCATCCAGTCCAACACTGTCACACAGCGACCAAACCAGGTGTCATCAGGAGGTCCACCAATGAGGCCAGAACTTCAGAAGCCCTCCTACTGTGGCCCCCAAGCACCAAGAATACAGAGCATCACTGCCCCAGACATAATTTTCCAACTATACCTTGTGGCTAATAGCCACTGATGGACCTCTGTACCATATGTTTATCCAATCCCCTCTTGAAGCTGTCTATATTTGCTGTTGCCATCACTTCCTGTGGCAGTGAATTTCATGTGAATTACTCTTTGGGTGAAAAAGTACTTCCTTTTATCTGTTCTAAAGCTACTGCTCATCAGTTTCATTGAGTTATTGTATTGTGAGCAAGGGAGAAAAGTACTTCTTTCTCTACCTTCTCTATCCTTTGCATAATTTTGTAAATTTCTATCATGTCACCCCTCAGTCATTGTTTCTCCAAGCTAAAGAGCCCTAACCTCTTTAACCTTTCTTCGTAGGGAAA